>NW_007578817.1:0-51841 GCF_000690725.1 Stegastes partitus | reverse complement strand
TGGAAGAGCCAAGCAGCCAACCGCCAACCCTGCAATTAGTAAACGACCTGCTGTACTGTGGAGGATACCGAATGTCTGGAGAAATGCTCTGCCACCAGCAGTGTGTCTCATACTTTGCTGAAGGGGTTTTGCTGCTCTACCTTCCTGTTTAAAATACCCCAAAGGGTATCTATTGGATTCAAGTCAGGTGACCAACTTTTCCAGGTTTTCACTCGTGTTGAATCATGCTGGAATATTTCTCTTCTGCTAAACTGCTGCAGACTGGGAACCGTCTTCAGCCAGTACTTTGGTGTGTCCATGAATGTCATCTCTTTTTTTTTCCACTCTGTGCTTCACAGCCAGGACTATGCATTCACTGTGATAGTGTTAACCAACGAAACACCAAACATGCTAATTGGTCTTGGCCTTGTTGTCTGAATTTGTGGGATTACTGTTTAATTTTGTTGTTCACTGCAATGACAATAATGCAATAGTAGTCTGTTCTATTCTATCTGACTAAAGAATGTGCTCTCAAGATTCATCATACTTCCTTTTAAATGATTATAGAAAGTCTTGCATTTAGTGTTCAAGAACAAGCAGGAGTTTGATTCTCTTCTTGGATGCTGCCCTTACAGGCTCATGGTATACAACGTCCCTCACTCTGTCTCAGCTGTCACACAAACTGAGATTTTCATTGACAACCCATGTGACAAGTCTGTTGCCCATCGGTTTTTCAGACTGTGGGAGTAATTCACTGTCTGAGGCGTTATTTTAGGAAGATGTCCACTGCAGCTCTGATTAGTGGTTTTATATCTCATTTTGTACCTCCTGATATCTGTTCTAATCATAAAGCCAATGATAGTTCGCGGGTCACAGAACTTTGTGTGTGTTTTGTCACTTTTGTGAAGTCTCACAATCAGATTTTTTGCATCTTTTTCACAATTCTTTTCCACGTGGAACCATAACAGAGACATGAAAATAGACACAGCTCATAAAATTTTTAAAAAAGGTCTGGTGTCGCAGGTTGTTTTGGCATCATGTTCATGCTTTTAGGGTAATTATGCTCAGTTTTTTGTTGCAATGAGTTTCTACGGTGCGGCCTGTATTTTTGATATAATCCTTCTGAAGCATTTGTTTCTGATCGTTCATAAGATCAAATAATCTTCTTGTCGACTTGGAAACAATGCAGCTGTTCAGAGGTGATTCAATTTGAAATCATTTGGCATATAAGTGATTTTGAACAGGAATGTATTCACTGCTTTTGGATTCTGTATTTCACATATGACAGATATACTCATATAATAAAACATACATGTAAAGTGATGTAAAAAAAATTCATACATCTTGTAAAAATTTCTGGGTTTTTGACAAATTTGGACTCGTGAACATTTAATCCTCTGATACAGCGCCGACAGATAAAAGCAGATAACAGTGGCGCACTTGAACATAGCCACATAACCACAAGGAAAATTTTTTTTCAATCATTCATTCATCAAAAATATTAGAAGATGTAATATTCCTCAATGAAAAAACCAGAGGCCTTGACTTCACAAGTTATCAGAGAGAACACCAGACCCTGGGACGGGATGACTAAGCATGTTAACTGTACTGCCAATAAAAGCGAGGAAATTTATTTTTTTGAGTGTTTTGTCGTGCACAATATGCAAACATACTGCAACTTTTCTCAGAAAATAACAATCAGGCTTTTTATAGGATGACATAAACCCTCCAAAGCCGGAAAAACAAAACAAAAAACACCAGTGGGTTTGAAAGGCATGTTTTTTTGGGTTTCTTTTTAAAATTTTATTTCAAAATTACACCATTTATTTAAAAATTAAAAAGGTGAGGTATATGTACTATACATTTTGAACCAATGTAGCTTTGTCACAAGAAAAAATCCAACAGTTGTGAATTTTGGTTCTTTCATAGATTTATTAAAGGTGTTTTGGAAATATGACAAAAATCTCGGTCAAAAGTAAAAGTACAGAGCTGCTTATGCTTGGTTAAGCACCCTTTTGGCCATTTTTACCTTTAGGATCTGTCGCTGCTTTGAAGTGACTTTCTTGACTTGTTCAAGTCAATGATTTGCTTTTTCAGATCTGTGCTGAGCTCCTCAGACTTTTTCCATTGCAGTATTTGTGGCTAATGAATGGATCAGATGGGCCCCGAATTAATTTGCCTCAGAGGAGTCAGCAGCTGTAGTCAATCATGATCACTCATAAGAAGCTAAGAGGCCACGCCACTAAGAAATCAATTAATACAATTTTCTCCATCACCAAAACTGATTGCTCAAGCTGCTGTATGTATATTTTTGCTCCAGCAGATTGTGACATTTCCAGAAGACCTACAGTCGTCCTCAAATGTATTCATTTGTGTAACTCTCAATCAGACTTCTGCACCTGTTGACAGGTATTTTCATTTTGGCCCACTGCTCATCAGCAAAGTGCTCTAATTTGTCCACGGCAGTTTTGTTTATTTATTTATTTTTAATTATTCTTTTCAATGACAATTTTAAGTAATGTCTTATTTCACTAAATTATATTTTAGCAAATTTTAATTTATTATTACTTTTTTCAGTTTCTAGTTTTTTGAGTGACTATTGTGAATTTTGCCTTTTCTTTAATGGAACGGGATGAATACATTTGAGGAAGTCAATGAAAGAACCAAAATGCATGGTTGCCTTTCTGTGACAAAGACACACGTGTTTCAGTGATTCCATCATAGAAAATTCATAGTTATAGGAGTCATTGGAAACTCTTTACACGTGCATGTAAACTTGTGTTCACAGTCTGCATGTTCTACTACTTTGTGTTGTGTGTAGATCCACAGTGAACCGAGCAGCTCTTACACAGTGTTTTGTAACCCCAGTTCAAGCATCATTGCAGTCGGTAGAGACATTTGCAAATGAGCAGGAACGTAACAGCTCCGGAGTATTCTGATTGCATGTGCGACTCCATCCCCTCCGCAAACATCTCCTCAGCGCCGGCTTCCCTGAGTCAACACGCTCCTCAAACAGGGCTCCGCGCTCCGTGTCATGGAAACCGCTTTCATCCAAACGTGAGGAGGGGGAAAAAAAAAAAAAAAAAAAACACCAGTGAGTTTGAAAGGCATGTTTTTTTGGTTTCTTTTTAAAATTTTATTTCAAAATTACACCAATTTTTTAATAATTAAAGAGGTGAGGTATATGTACTATAAATTTTGAACCCATGCAGCTTTGTCACAAGAAAAAATCCAACAGTTGTGAATTTTGGTTCTTTCATAGATTTATTAAAGGTGTTTTGGAAATATGACAAAACTCTCGGTCAAAAGTAGAAGTTACAGAGCTGCTTATGTTTGGTTAAGCATCCTTTTGGCCATTTTTACCTTTAGGATCTGTCGCTGCTTTGAAATGACTTTCTTGACTTGTTCAAGTCAGTGATTTGCTTTTTCAGATCTGTGCTGAGCTCCTCAGACTTTTTCCATTGCAGTATTTGTGGCTAATAAGTGGATCAAATGGGCCCTGAATTAATTTGCCTCAGAGGAGTCAGCAGCTGTAGTCAATCATGATCACTCATAAGAAGTTAAGAGGCCACGCCACAAAGAAATCAATTAATACAACTTTCTACATCACCAAAACTGATTACTCAAGCTGCTGTATGTATATTTTTGCTCCAGCAGATTGTGACATTTCCAGAAGACCTACAGTCATCCTCAAATGCATTCATTTGTGTAACTCTCAGTCAGACTTCTGCACCTGTTGACAGGTGTTTTGATTTTGGCCCACTGCTCATCAGCAAAGTGCTCTAATTTATCCAGGGCAGTTTTGTTTATTTTTTTTAAAAATTATTCTTTTCAACCACAATTTTAAGCAATGTCTTAATTCACTAAATTATAATTTAGCAAATTTTAATTTATTATTACTTTTTTCAGTTTCTATTTATTTGAGTAACTATTGTGAATTTTGCCTTTTCTGTAATGGAAGGGTTTGAATACCTTTGAGGACGACTGTACATTAAGTCAATGAAAGAACCAAAATGCATGGTTGTTTTTCTGTGACAAAGACACACGTGTTTCAGTGATTCCATCATAGAAAATTCATAGTTATAGGAGTCATTGGAAACTCTTTCCACGTGTATGTAAACTTGTGTTCACAGTCTGCATGTTCTACTACTTTGTGTTGTGTGTAGATCCACAGTGAACCGAGCAGCTCTTACACAGTGTTTTGTAACCCCAGTTCAAGCATCATTGCAGTCGGTAGAGACATTTGCAAATGAGCAGGAACGTAACAGCTCCGGAGTATTCTGATTGCATGTGCGACTCCATCCCCTCCGCAAACATCTCCTCAGCGCCGGCTTCCCTGAGTCAACACGCTCCTCAAACAGGGCTCCGCGCTCCGTGTCATGGAAACCGCTTTCATCCAAACGTGAGGAGGGGAAAAAAAAAAAAAAAGATGTGTTGGTCTAATTCCAAATTCAAGGTGAACAGAGTGCGGACGCGCGCTCTGATGCAAATTTCACCCCCACTGCTGCTGCTGCTGCTGCGCCCGTGAACGCGCTCCATCGCTGTCATCAGTACAACATCAGCATCTTCCGGGGGGCGCGCAGAGGAACGGGAGGAGGAGGACGGAGGAAGGGAGAGAGAGGGAGAGAGAGAGTGTGAGAGAGAGAGGGGGGTGGGGGGGAGAGAGAGGAGACATACTGGATAAAGGCTACGACAAAAAACCATGATGATAATGGAGTCGAGGCGGTGGAGGATGTCGGATTTACGAGAAAGGACTGTTGAAATTTGACAGAGGGCTCGCGTTGAAAGCTGGTTCACCATTTTTTTCTTTTTTTTCCTTTTTTTTTTTTCTCTCTCCCCCCATTTCGTTGCGTTTTCGGTTTCCACATGCTGGGTGGACATTAAAGGAGAGGAGAGGGGAGCACCCCACGGATGCCTCGGAAGGTAAAAACGGGGTCCACCGCTGGCGCTACAGGCAACGAGACGCATCTTGATCTCACGGATGGTAATAAAGGACATCCCGAAGAGAGCTCTGGACTGATGGATGAGGATGAAAATCAGCTTTAACCCCCTCCACCCGACGACTGTGAAATAAAGAAAGAAAGAGAGAGAGAGAAAGAGAAAAAAAAATCCTGTTTTGATGGATTTTTGTTAATCATTTATGGTGTAGCCTGAAGGAAACGAGCCTCAGACAGCAATGTTGAATCACTGGTGTTGGTAAATTATTCATTAGAGGTATAGGTAGGCTATGATTTTGTATTGCTTCAATGTAGCATCCCCCCCACCCCCCTCCTCATTAATTTTGACAATGTTTAGTCTTGTGAGATCACACACATATTTTGTTTTATCGTGTGGTTCTGTAGGCCCATTTAATAGCCTTTAACAGAACACATAAGAAACAGCCAAAGCAGGGGAGGTTTTACCCAAGAAAGCTTTCATATAGAGAAAAAGAAAAAAGAAAGAAAAAAAAATCTGGATAGTGAGGTGTGTTGAGCTGTTTTTCTTTTTCTTTCTTTCTTTCTTTTTTTTTTTTTTGAACAAACCTACATTTTTCTTTTTCTTGTAAGAGTCTAAAGAACAAGACGGGGGTGTAATAAGAGATATAAGGAGGAAAGAAGAAAAGAAGAAAAGAAAAGAACAACAACAACAAAAAAAAAAACCCAAACATGTTGCCTTCCCAAGAAGCCTCCAAGATCTACCATGACAATTATATGCGCAACTCCCGGGCCATCGGGGTGCTGTGGGCCATCTTCACCATCTGCTTCGCCATCGTCAACGTGGTGGTGTTCATCCAGCCCTACTGGATCGGCGACAGCGTCAACACGCCGCAGGCTGGCTACTTCGGCCTCTTCCACTACTGCGTGGGCACCGGGCCGTCGCCCAGCCGGGAGCTCACCTGCGTGGGCAGCTTCTCCGACTTCAGCTCCATCCCGTCCGGAGCCTTCAAGGCGGCCTCGGTGTTCGTGCTGCTGTCCATGGTGCTGATCCTCAGCTGCATCGCCTGCATGGCGCTCTTCTTCTTCTGCAACACCTCCACCGTTTACAAGACCTGCGCCTGGATGCAGCTGCTGTGCGGTAGGAAACCTCCACATCCTTTTTTTTTTTAATTTTATTTTTTTCCCCCTTTTCTTTTATGTGGGTCTATAGCTGAGAATAGAATCTGTGTTTTAAGTCACATAGCCGTGGAAGGAGGTAAAACCCACCCAAAACTCAGTTCTGTGTCACAGACACCTTTACGCAGCTGTCATCAGAGTGTTGGTGCTGGAAAACCACATTTTTTATTGAGGTGGTTCCCTCATTTAAACCAAAATCTGTTGATATTGTGAGAGGATGCAAGCAAAGTAACCCTGTGAGAGGTGTGAAAAGATGACAAAGATGCTGTTCGTGCACAAATACGAGCTACCGCTGGCTCCCGCTCCTACTGAAAGGACTATCCTGTGGCTGGGTAGCAATAAGGTGAAAGGTGTGTGTGCAGCAGCTCCATTGTCTTTTAGTGCGCTGAGATCGATACGCTGTAGTCTTAAGGGTATATAGGCCCTGTCATGTTCCTGCTAATTAGGAGTGTTGTACAGATTTTCCATTCCTGCAACAACAGCACGGGAGACAGTAGGAATACATTTTAGCGATTACTGGAGGCAGGAAGAGACCCGGAGCTCCCCCACACCCCCGTAACCATTGATATTCCGAGGATACACCGCTGCATCTCTATAGAAAGCAGCAGCAGGATCATTGCTTTATGCTGATGAAATGCAGATGTCATCCATCCATCCATCCATAGGATGTGATGCGTGCGCTGCAATGGAGGATTCCTGTCGCTGCCGGCTTGTATCGGGCCCTCTCGCTATTTGGAGGGATGATTCCAGGTCGATTGGATTACCGTTTTTTCACGGAGGTGATGTTTTGTCGGACGCTCTTGTGGGTAGATTACAGTTTGAGGAGGCGATTGGGGACAAACGGTGGTTTCCTGAACACATGTAGGACAGACTGCTGCCTTCATGGGATGTGGAGGGGAGAAAGGTGGGAATCTACAAACGGGAGGGCTTTGACGGTTCAGTTTGGAGTCATGCAGATGGCAGAGAGGATGTTGTGCTGGAAATATGGGGCATGTAGGGGGTCACTGAAGGAGGTGTGGGTAAGACACTGATGACTGGAGGTCCATATTCAGGAATTAAGTGGAACCAGATTGGGGGATTCCCTCCCCACACACACACATTATAAATCAATCTGCAAATTATCACTTTGAATAAATGATATAGTCAATCAGTTCAGTAAGGAGCAATTCAAAGGCGCAATGAGTAGTTCAATATATAAGAAGGAGAGAAAAAAAATCATGAAAACACAATAAACCACATTATAAATATCGTCATAAAGAGCTATCTAAATGCTCATATAAAGTGCAGTACATCGTCACCAAACTACACACAATGCAAGTTCCCATAAACCCAAAAGTTGTTTGTTTACATGACTGATGATGAGGAAATCTTTGCATTAGTTTTCATTTATTTCTTTTAACAGTCTTTGTGCTCATTTTCAATGCTGCAACAAAATGCAAGATTGTCGTGTAAGAACAAGACGAGTGTATCCGTGGTGATGAGACATGATTAGATGCCAAGTAAGCAAGACTTTAACCTGTGAGTAGCACCGTGTAGTATATCTGAGAAGGTGCAAAAAAAAAGGAAGAAAAAAAAAAAAAACAAGCCCCACGATCCCTCTCATACGCACATCTCCGGCGAGCCTCCTGTGTATATCCAACTTCTTTATAAGCTGATCAATGTGATAAATAGGCCAGGCAGAATAGCGTGGGAGTCAGTTTTCTGTACAGAAACAGTCAGCATACTGAATGAGATGGAGGGAGAAAGACGGAGAGCTAGAGAGATCAGCACTTTTTTTTTTTTTTTTCCTTCTGTATTGTTCTTTTCCTCATCTGCCCACTCCGTCCTCCGTTCTGCCGAGTGTGTTGAAAGGGCTCGCTGCTCTACAATCAGCACGAATCGGACAGAATAGCAGAGGTGCTGATTTTTTTTACTTTTTTTTTTTTCTCTCTTTATTGGAATCTTCATGACTTAACAGGAATTGAACCGAGGTCTTCCTGCACACCATTAATCAAGCAAAACAATGGCATGAGTGTCCACATCCGTTACTGAAGCACATTTTTAAAAGAGAAAAGAAAAGGAAATGCCCTTTTTTTTTTTAAATTCCCACTTGAAAACATGTCCCTAAATTCGATCAGCAACACTTCTACAACTGTAAAACAACCTTGGACTCTGTGGATGAGACATTTTGCGTAGTCAAGTTGACATTTTTACTTCCACCTAATTAAAAGTGTAAATTCGAGAGGCCAGTGACAGCCTTCTAACAATGAGTCAGTGGCACTGATGTTATCGAACCTGTTCTAAAAATTCTAACTGCAACCCTGACGAAGAACAGAAACAAGGAACAGTAATGTCACATTCAGCCTGGTCCTGGGACAGGGACGTCCAGGGAGGAAAGGGTTAAGGTCCTACATTAGGGATACATTTGGTGATATTTCGCTTACTGTCAACAAACCATGATGTAGCTCATTCCTAGTTTTCCCCAAAAGAAGCCTAAAAGCAGCCATCACTTCCACACTTTTAACAACTTTCTACAGACGGGGGCTGGTGTTCAATCACAGTAGACAACACAAGTTTTATGGATTTGGTGACACAAGCCTCACAAGTAAAAGTATTTTCATGTAATATAATCAGAACCATAAGGGCCGGGCACTTTCCGAAAGATCACCACGTGCTCCAACTCTGGATGTAAAAGGTAAAGAGATTCACTTTTTTCCTGGAACTACTTACAACCTACGACTGTTTTTTATTGGTAGAGGTCATAGTCTGTAACACTGTCCTGTATTTTTCTTTTTAAAAATGATTTCAACTAGAAATTTTAGTCTGAGAAACAACTGCAGCTGTTATTTATTTCTGAAATGTGGAAGAGCAGAAATATGAAGTGACAAATGTGGAAATACTCTGGTAAAGTACAGGTTCTTAAACATGTACTTGAGTGCAGTATTTGTGCTTAGTTACGCAATAAAAGAATGAAAATACACACCGTGATGATACGGACGAAGCATATGTGATGAGGCATGTTGCATTGCTCCATAAAATCAGTGCGACTCTACTGTAGCACATTTGCAATCCCACCATCCATCACCAAGATCACATGGTGACATTGAGCATTTCCTGCTTATCTGAGCTGGCTTTTGATGATTTAAATTTCAGCCGTTGTTTAGCAAAATCGATAAAAACTGGAAGTCTGCAAAATACACCAGCTTATTTTCATTTGTCTGGGAGTTTTTCTTCCACATAGTGTGAGTAAATCTTTAAAAAAAAAAACCTGAAATGTAACAGCATATCATCTTGATTTCTTCCCACACGTGTTCCATCAGTGCTGGGTGTAATAAAGTGTCTGTCATTTTTATTCCCAAACTAAATATACAACAGTGTTGCTTCTAATTTGTCAGAGCTTGTGACACTTCCGAAGGTTTTACTGTCCTTCCAGTGGACGCATATGATGTGTGGTTGGAGGTAGGTTGTCTAATGGGCTTGGCAGACGGCCTAATGCTGTTCACCACCTTGGAGATGGTCGTTTAATCATCCACTCTGCCCTGCTGGGTGCAGCAGCAGGTCTCCTGGCATGGCACAGTGACAGAGCGCACCGTAGCAAATACAGTAAGGGCCGATCCGAACCGTCGGTGGCCCAGATTTAGGCCAAATGGACCAAAAGTGTCAATGAGGGAGCAGTTTGGGTGCTGATAGCAGTGGTCGGTTAGCGTGTGCTGCGGGAACAAGAAGGTACGTGTTCCCCCGGTGCAAGTTCTTCTCCTCACCGTCACGCCAGCGGAAACTGTGGAAAAGTTTGACCGTCCACGCGGGACAGCAGTTTTCTTGGCGTAGCTTCATGTCAGATTCTGGATGAGTGGCTCCTCTAACTGGGGAGACTGATTGGTTTAGGAAAGGTTAAATAAAAGATGAGAGGAGAAACTGGAACCTGGGCCAAAACGCTGGGATGCAGGACTCTTGGCAGTGCAGATTTACACAGTGTGTCTTGGCATCTATAAGCTGAAAATAGGCCAATGTCGGCCTCTATGCATGCTGAACTGACCAAATGTGAATAAGGTTAATGCACTCGAAAAGGGCTTTAAGATGGCACTCATAACTCTTGGCAATAAAGACCGACTATATGCACCGATAGGCCTAAATGAAGGTTTACACTGACCTGCTGATTGCAGAAATGCTGGCAAAGCTGCAGTACAACACGGACGCAAACATGAGCCAAGAAAAGTTCGCAAAAGAAACCAGTAAAACCTCACGATGTTCCATGCGTGCTGCACTGCTGTTAGAAAACCCAGGAGGAAGTGATTCCAAAACCCTGCAGTAATAAATCAGGGGTCTGTGTCATGAAGTGAGGTTGCTGTGTAGTAGCTGCGTATCCACTTATCTTTGGGCTTAACTCAGTATCATAAAGCTCACTTCATTGGGTTAGTCCACCCTGTTAGGTTAGGATGTTAACATGGGCATTCTCTGTAGTAATTTGTTTGGTAGTTTACCAGCAGAATAATAAATGACAGTCATTGCTGCATACAGTGTAGATGCCTTTTAACTAAACAATACATTCGCTGGAAATAAAACAGCGATTCACCATCAAGTTTTATTTCAAAGAATCCACATATTGTTAAAAGTCCAATTCAACTCAATGCAAAATGGATGAACAGAGTCCACAAACTCCTTCCTCTGCATCTTTCCTCCGTTGGTGTTGTTTTAATATAACTCCTCTGTACCTCAATTGCATTTTGGAAGAAATGTATTTTGTCCTGCGTAGGTAACAGCGTGGTGCAGAATGAAACATTAGTTCAACATGTGGGTTCATTGTTTTTAGGCTTAAGTGCTGTTTTAACCCACTGGTTTGGTTTGGTTTGGGAAAACATCACTCTTTTGGTTAAAATCCAACATGTCTGAAGCTTCTCCTCCATCTTCTGACTTAATAGGATGACAACCCAAGTTAATGTGTGATTGGTTGGCTGAAAAAGAGCAAAAGTTGGGGAAAAAAATACAACAAATGGCAGATTAGAAACTTAGATGTCTTACGTCAAAAAGAAACATGATGTGGAAGACAATCTGTGTCCCTCAAAACATAATTAGAAGTGTAGTTTATTTGTTGGGAGGCAGGACTTCTACAAAGGAGGGCAGCAGGACGCACTGAAAAAGTGCCTCGAACACCTCAAATTACTTTTTCCTTTGGGTGACGTGTTATGTTCCAGTGCAATCGGCTCCATAACACACCGAATTGTGATTGCTAATGTCTGGTCAGACAGGTGGTTGTTTTATTTTCTTCATTGACTAATCATTTTTTGCTCAGAAATCTTCTCTAATTGGGGGATATAACGTACTTTTGTTTAACAGTTTGTTACTGTGGCAGATCCACTTTCTTCTGAACCTACTCTGAATGCCACTAAATGTAATAAGGTGTATGCAAAATGTTTCCACTCTTAAAACTAGTGATTTCCTTTTTTTTTTTTTTTTTACATGAACGTGAGCAAAGCTGGATCAAAAATACAGAGCACTGGTTAACCAGCTTCATGAGACAGATCATCAATATCTCTAACATTTATTAGAAACATCCCGGGCTTGGACTTTAGCATGTTAATTTTGATTAATTAATTACAGAAAAATTACGCCTTTTAATTGGCCCCTTTCTCAGATCCCTAATTTCTGGCACACCAGTAACACTGATGCTCACACTCCAGCTGGTAGGTGGCGCTAACGCACGTAAAGTTTGTTTACCAGCCGCAAAGAAGATACACAGGATGCACTGAGTGACGTCAGCGCACAAAAAAGTTTGGTGATGGAAGTGGAGACCGCATTGCTTGGCTTGTTGGGCGGAATTGTTTTTTTTATGCTACGTGTCCACAGGAGCCATTTTGCCAAAACTTGCCAAATTTGCCTAAAGTTGAAGTCAAGTCTACTTCATGCAAATGAGCTCGTGGGCTATGCTACGCCTCGGAAACAAGAAATTGACGTATCCTGTGGACATGTACCATGAGGCAGCTTGTAATTGCACTTTGAGTTTGCACTAATCTGTGAATGAAAGACAGATGAATAATGTAAAGATAAATATGAATGAAAAAATCTATTGTTTAAGTTCACGTACATGTCTGTTTATTAATTCAATCGTCAACCAAAATGTAGTTGAATTGAAAAACTTTAAATATTGCTATGTGATAAAAATGTGACTAATCACAATTAATTACTTACACAGCCTCTGAATAATTAGCTCTTTTTTTTTTTTTAAATCACGTCCCACTACTATAAAGAAGTTAGCCAAAGACACTAAAGTCCTGCTTAGATGGGACCAACATTACAGCCGGAGGTGGGGGCCACAGTTTTCCCTGAGCTATCTGATGATTTAACTTTGCTCTGGTGGGATCTTAAAGTTTGCACAGGATGGGATTTAAATTACAAAAGTGTTGGCTTGAAAAAACCAGTAGGTAATTATGGCTGCAATTATTAGAGGGTACCCTGTGAAAGAATGACTCACATGTGCGCTCCAGACGGGATTAAAATCACTGACCAGGGCAGCTAATATTAAAATCACCCCACCTCCCCTGAAGAGGTAAATCCAGTTTAAAAGGGGCTTTAGCTCCATTTGCAGCGCGATACAGGCCCCGTGGACAAACCGAGCAGGGATGAAGCAGCAGCAAGAACCCGGAAATGAACGACAGTTTACTGTTGAGGAGGTTTAAAAAGCGATTAAATGAATTCCGTTATCAAGACAATCCCAGACAATAATGAGGTCAGCAGGGTGACCGAAAACGGCTGAATGTGGGTTAGGGCCATTAGTGAATCAACAGCTGTGTGGCTAATAGGTGACTTTCCTCTTATCTTCCTCCAGTTATGTCACACCTGAATGGGGAAGTGAATAATGGGGTCATTTAACACTTCGAATCTAGACTAAGCAGTGTTTTTTTTCTTGCACGAAATGAACGAGAGGAGGGCTAGATTTCCCAGAAGGACCGTAGGTCTGTGAAGAGCTTCGCTGCTCGCACCTTTGCTCGGATTTAGATTAATTCAGTGGGAAATGCTCCCGGGGAAAACTGCAGGAGCTTTAGTTTTAATTCACCTTACTTGTACAAAGATGAATTTAGTGCAAAAAGCTCTGAGGAAATTCCAGTTTTCGAGTTCCAACAGAGATCGTGAGGTCTCTTCCCCCCCCACCGTCTTCTGCTCAATCTCTTCTCCTCATCGTTCACCAGTTCTAATTATTTTTTCTTCCATCCCTCCAGCAGAAGCGAGGTAGCGCGCGGGAAAGCTCGGCGGCGCGCTCACGTCGCAGCTCCCTTTCTCCCTGCTCTCTTCCATCAGCTCATGCCTCCATCCCTCCTTCACGTCTGACCCTGTCTGTTGCAATATTAAACAGAACTAAGCAGGACACGGGCCGTGGCACAGGGGAGGAGCTGTCCTGGGAGAAACGACCTGTCAGTGACTGTGCTGCTCTTTATGTGTGTGTGTAGGAGTGTGTGTGTGTGTGTGCACGTGAAACCGAGCCTGTGGGAAAGAGCGTAAGAGTTGGAGGAGTGTGAATGAAAAGATGGAATGAGATAGTGTGTATATGTGTGTGTTTTCAGGTTATAGTGGACATCGTTTGTGGTTAACCCTTTGCGACCATATTTGGTAACTTCCTTGGACCAGCCTGTGCCTCTCCGTGACGTTGAAGAACTGTGTGCACTTTGATTTAGCTTTTATATTAGTGCCGATATGACGACCTTTATGTCACTAAAATGTTCCAGGCACTTTATAAACGCTTTGTGACTGGTTTGTATTGAACTCCACTTTGATTTATTTTTTAAGATCAGTGCCATTAATACCACTACCCAAAGAAAAATGTGACTAAATGAACCTGCCAAGCACTTTATAAATACGTCGTTACTGGTTGTGTAAGTATCATCACCTCTCACTAAAATGTTCCTAAATTAATGTTTGTTGCAGTTTGTTTCTTTTGCTTTCCTTTATTATAAATTCCGGGTAAGTTACCATACATGGTAACTTTATTAATCTTGATTTGCAACATTTTTTTTTTTTTTTTTTTTTAAAGTCACACAAGTAAAAAATATCTTGAAATATTCTTCAATAACAGCAGAGGGTTAAAATGTTCATTTTCCAAGTATTTCAAAGAGTGCCCTATGAAGGGTTAAGGGAACATACTGATGCATTTTTTTTTTTTATTTGGTTCTTGAAGAAAGTAAAACTCAGCTCAATAACATGTGGCATTAGTCAAACAGATCAACTTATAGTGGCAAAATGCAGAGTGGAGCTAATTAATGGGTGGCAACATTGGACAGTTACTATTACCCATTATTTTTTGAGAGGATGTGACGTCGTGTTTGACAACATTATTTCTTTACAATTTTTTTAATCATTTCAAAACAGCAGAAACACCTGAAAACGCATCACATTACATATACACAGAACAACGTCAACATACGCTGGAGTCGCCATATAGCTCATCCAATACAAGGTGTTGTATAGGCAAACTGTGCCTATAAAAATTAAAAACCACATCTGATTTAAATTTGGCCACCATTTCTATTGAAGCAGCCTCCCTGTGCAGCAGCACACTGCTCCCAGTGCTCCTGCAACACTTGGAGCGCTCAGTAAATGTTAGCATGTAAAGCACCACCAGTGATGGGCACTGAATCTCTTTGTAAGTGTTAAAATGGTGACCCTTCATACTGACTTTTTTTTTTTAGAGGAAGAAGTTGCAGGATGCCAAATCTAGCGACTTGGTTCCTGCTTAGCCATTGAGATGTTGTATCCAGATAAAACCTGTGCACAGCTGCAGCGCTATCAGGTTGTGCACAGTGCAGCTGGAGCACTCGTATGCCTTCGTGCCACAGTTCAGATCATTTGCACCGATTATTCTCCCCCTCGGACACCTCAGGATGTTACGCAACTCTCCCTGGACATGTCCGACTCTGGGGGGTTAATTCCTGAGGCGCAACCACGTGAATGTTGAGGAAAACGAACATGCTCCTGGTGCTTTCTTGACTGTCTCTGGTTTTGGAAACTGCAGGTGAAAACTCTTTCTTCTCTTGGAGGTAGCTGCCTCTTGTCACCAGTGACGATCCTCCACATGAAGTTTGGCTCGCTGACAGAGAATGCTGTGTTTGCTCTGCTCCAGTTGGAGAAATCACAGAAGTGCCCTATTGGTGGCCACAAAAACATGTATGACACAGGTCTTGATGCTGATAGCGCAGCATCACTCAGTCTCCTGACTCATCACAGTTGCTCCTTGCACATGCTGGATGTGCGTGACTGTGACGTACTCTGTGACCGCTTTGATCACACCACATATTCTTTTAGCCTTTAGCCTTGTTGGTTTCAACTGAGACCTGATTGAAACATTCATCTTCACGGCTCCTACACGCTCCATTGTGTCCCCTTACTAACTGCTTTCTTGTTAATAGAACTTTATCAGTAAAAAAAATAGGTTGCTGAGGTAAATTTACACATTAATGTGACTTTTCACTTGCCGAGTAATTTGATCGCTTCTTAGTACAAAAACTATATATTAGTGCAGCTTCAGTGTGACCAAGATACTTCTAGAAACTTTGGAAAGATTACAGAAAGGCTAGAGAACAACTCATAATGTAACACTTGCATTACACTAAATATTCTAACAGTCTTTGACTTCAATTGTTTCCATGAATCTGTTTCACAGAGTAAAGTTAGGAATGTTTCAGGACCTACATGCTGATTGGTCACTGACGAACAGTTCCTCGCTTACATTTGAATCAAGGCTTATAGTAGAACATGTAGGTTAGTTAGGAACAGACTTCTGCTCAAGATATTAGGTCAATAAACCAATATTTATTGATTAATTCCTACATGAGTGGATCTGCATACTGACTCTGGTCTAAACGTTTGTGATTGACTCTAACTCACCTGCTAGATGGCACACTGCGACGCCCTGTCATCTGCATGTCGGTTGCTATTTTGGTGTTTCCCTTGAGTAAAGCGGTGCATCATACTGAGTTGCTACTAGGAATGCATCATTACCTCATGATTTCGTACCATTACTCATCATTTCTGTGTGCCCTCAAGTAGAGCATCCTCCTGCCCAACTGACAAGCGGCTGCAGCGTTTTAACCGAGAATCTTGCCTCCCTTATAGCCAAGGACAGTGACAAAGAGACACAAGAGCAGTAATCATATTCATTGCATACTTACTTTAATATTCACATCCATGTGCGACATTATGGGCGAACAGAACCACACTAAAGACAAGCAGTTTGAAAAACTAAAACGTTACAAACCTGCAAACATGGATGTTGAGGTTTGTAATCTAAAGGCACGTGTACAACAAATGACGTTTTATGTGGTTTTATTTTGCCCTCTGTCGGTTTGGTAGTGCCCAGCAGGTATCTCGTTGGTTGGTTTGGATCAGAAATTGCAATAATCTATCACTGACAACATTTCCTACTTGGATTTTTATCTTCATCACTATCTTATTAGCATCACTTTATGAAGTGATGGTGGCAGTTGACTCAACATTCCCAGCTATAAACAGTAGATTTAGACAAGTGTGGAGCTATGCATTCATGAACTAGACTGGCTCCTGTGACCATCCATAACTGGAGGTTGATGTGTAATTGGATGTCAATATTGTAAAACACAGCAGAAATAATTCAATTCAATTTTATTTGTATAGTGCATTTTAGAACACACGTTATCACACAGACCTTACAAATTTGACAGAGGGGGAGGGGGTGAACCTCCAGCAGAACCAGGCTCGGTGAGGACGGCCATCTGCCTCGACCGGTTGGGTGGGGATGAGGGGGTGGGGAAAAAATAATGTGTGGCAATAAGTAAGACTTGTCTTCATTAGAGACGTTATAATTCTTGACAAATAGCATACATTGAGAAACACAGCTTCTGTCTCCTTGCGACAATAAGAACTTACTTCTTCACTACCTATCTATCATCTATGATCTAACCCCAACTGTAAAGTCATCCAGTATTGATTAAGTCTATCCATCCTTCCATCATCCATCATCTACACTCAGTATATCCTTTGGAGGATAGCTGGGGGACGTAGATGTTCCAGCGACCATTGGTGAAGAGTTTGGGTACAAGTCAGCAGTCCATCACAGGTTCAACGCAGAGAAAGACAACTGAGCAGACTCACACCTGCGACCACCTTAGAATCACCAGTTAACCTTCCGTGCATGTGCTTGGACTGTGGATAGGAAACCAGACCACTACCTACCACTGTCCTCCAACTCCTCCATCTGAACGATAAAAAAAAGACTGTTTGTCACTGCCTTCCAAAATAGCCCTCACAAACCTTTCTCTGATCAAATGCTGCTATCATCTACAGTTTAAAGGAAACAATGCTGGCAGTCAGTAAGCCGCGGGATGCAAACAGCATTCTGCTGTGGTCGTGTTGCACCATTAATTGTCCCATAGATCCACTGTGATCTCCTCCCTAAGAGGTTCTACCTTCTTCATCCATTGCCAGCAGTTTAAAAATGTGTGCTTTAATACTTGTGCACTACAACTATTACAGTTTGGACTTTAAAAACCAGCCTCTGCATTTGTAGTCCATGCACATCCACCACTCTTCCACACTCTTAAGGCCCGTTCCTGGTTTTTGCATTCATGTTCGCTGACAGCTGTGAACTTTAAAGTCATATCAGCGGACATGCACACGCTAGCACATGCTGCAAATGGGGAATTTGTCCATGTGTACTGGAAAAGATGATAGTGACCTCCTGGCAGCGAGTAAGAAGAGCTCCTTTGTTTGTTGTGTGCAGGTGCTCCACAAGAATAGAACATCATTAGATACATACCTTGTGTGAAACAAGTGTTAGGTTTACTTTACATGCGTTGTTAATGCTCTCGGTCTCACATTTTTGGCTGCACGGGTCCACGAGTCAGTCAGTCTGCAGACATATGGGTGGATGATGAAATTTACATCACATGAACACTTCTGGATGTGGAAACCTCACAATGTGTAGGAATCATAAAGTGTTCATGCATCCAGTGTGAGCAAAGCAAATACTGGGCGAATGCAAATCATGCCACTCGACATGTGTCATTCCTTCTGAGGGACGACAGTCACATTTTACTCATGGTTCAGGTTTTTTCTGGGCCTCATGCTTTTTTTTTTTTTTCTCCTTGTTGTCGTTTTTTTGTCCATATGCTGCGAAGAGAGAGAGAGAGAGTGTGTGAAGGAGGAAGACACGGAGCGAGCGAAACAAAGTGAATTAATTTGCGCACGCTGACGACGTGCTCGTGTGTTCACGTGAGCATGTGAGACAGCGGGTAAATGTGTACATGATGGTGTGAGAGTTGAATTATTAATGAGAACGCTTTCTTTCTTTCTTTCTTTTTTCTGGAGCCTGTGGGGTGTTTTTTTTTTTTTCTTGCTGCTCTAGTAAATGTGTAAAGACCATGTGCACGTGTGTGTCTGTGTGTGTGGGCATACATATAGCTTCATATGTGGAAAAAAAAAATGTGCCCACGTGCATGGGTTTCCAACAGGAGTTAAATAGATGCTGCAGTGGTCGAGTTATATATAGAAAGACAGAGAGAGAGAGAGAGAAGAGTTTCCCCGGGGGATATCCCTGCCTCTCACTTGCTCTCTCCCCCTTCCTCTCACCCTCCCCCCCTCTCTCTCTCTCTCTCTCTGAGATTTCTGCTCGGTTTTTCCTAACCCAACGTACATGTTTTAATTATCAGGCACTTAATAAATAATTCCAAAGTCACTGGGGTGTTTCTAAAAATACCCTGACAGCTGAATAATGGATTCCTTTGACCCTTCCTCATCGTTGTCACTCAGTTCGTGTGCATGTGTGTGAAAGAACGAGGCGAACAAAGACCCTGAAGCCGGTTGATAAGATGTACGAGCAAAAACAAAAAAAACACAACAAAAACAAAAAAATGCTTCATTATACATCATCCGTGTTTCTCATTAAATCTTTAATGAACAACGCCGTCTTCATCGGTTGTGAAGACGGTGATTGTTCGCCCTCGTTTGAGCGGGTGTCGTTTGAATGGATTTTTTTTTTTTATTTAATTAAGCGATTAAGTGAAATGGCCCTTTGCATGTGACATTTTAGGTGGTTGTTTTCAAAGCGGCCGAGCACGCCAGCGTTTGTTGTGCTGCTGCAGGGCGCAATGAAAGGACAGCTGGAGGTTGATAGGCAGATTGTTTCTGTGGGGATCAAACCTGTCATTGTGTTCTCTTACCCGCTAAAGTATTAGTTGACCCAAATAACACAACTATTTACTGCATTTGGTGTCGAGCGCTGTCAGTGGATGTAGATCATAAGGTGTGATATACAAACGGAGCCACTGCTGTCGTATCCACCACCACGCTGTGTCTGATGATCTATTGAATTTCCCCATTGGTCTTCAATTCATAATTTTGTTTAACCCTTTAAATCCCAAGCAGGCCTTTTTTTTGGTTTGTTTTTGCTCCTGCTCACTGTAGGATTATTTTATATTGCAATAAATAGTCCTGCTATCTTGTGTACAGTATAACACAGTTATAATCCCAGAAATCTAGGGAAAAAAACACCTTGAATTTGTTTTAATATTCATCTTTGCAAAATCGATTTTTTAAAAAATACAAAAATGGAATCAGCGTGTATCACATTTTTCCAAGTGCCCACTGGATTTTCCAGTTCAGGAAAAAGTTGTGGCTTTCAATTGCATCAAGAAGCGCAGAATTTCATTTTATTTTATTTTTTACAGAATCTGGCTGAAGCAAATTACTTATTTACTGCAGAATATTTAAGAAAGCCATAAGATTGGGTACATTTTTAAAACCGACCTCACATATGAGTAGTTCAAAAACCATCCTGGCTCTGATAAATGGTGTATCTGTGGCAATATGTATATCCATCCATTATCTATACACCGTTTAATCCTCACTAGGGTCATGGGGGGCTGGAGTCTATCCCAGCTGACTCAGGGTGAAGGCAGGGGACACCCTGGACAGGTCACCAGTCTATCACAGGGCTACACTTAGAGACAGACAACCAAACACACTCACATTCACACCTACGGACAATTTAGAATCACCAATTAACCTCAACATATTTTTGGACTGTGTCAGTGTCAGAATTGAACAGCCTCAGAATTACTTCGTCACACACTTCCTCAGTCTCTCTTTCGTTGTCGCTCTAGATGTCACTTTGGTCTCGAGGCAAATTCGTAAAAATACATAAATTGGCCGCATCGTTGTTTAAGCTGCAGTGTTCAAAGCGTGTGAAAAAAGTCGCGGCTTATCGTCTGGAATTTACAGTACTGTTGCTATTTATGCAACTTGATGCAAAAGCCACTTTTGGATGGGAAAAAAATAAAAAATAGCCCACATACTGAGTTGATCAATGACTTGGTTAAGATTTTATGTTGATCATTGAGGTTACAGTTAAAGATCTTGTCGTACTGGACTGCACTTTATTGAGATGTTACCATGTTTCTGTCACCACCACCAAATGTAATTTCAGTCCTAAAACTGACAGTATCATTGCCAGATCTGTACTGTACCTGCACATTCATCACCCTGATTGAAATCGTGCGTGGCAAGGAGCGCAGTTTAGTAAAAAAGTAGTTTCAGTATCAGTTCTGGTGTATTATGATACTCTTCCGTAATTGTGAATTAGATGGATTGTCGGATGGAGTGCTCACCGATCCCTCTGTATATCACAGAACAATGGTATGGCTGTGTGCAAGCGTCACTACACCTGCCAGCTGTCTCTCCAGATTCAGGACTCATGCCAGCTACTTCCTTCCCAGCCCGTGAAGGACACACAGACGAGTGAAAATACAGTAAAAAAGCAAGGAGGAGGTTTTAAATCACAACAAATTCAGTACGTTAAATGTGCCACATTTACTGTTTTAGGAAACGCAACCAATTTGGTATAATGTGTATATTTATTGGCAAAAAGAAGTTTGGACGGCAGAGCATGATGCCGCACAGACAAATATACCAAACATAATGAATAAGCAACAAATATATCAACTAGAAAAAAAAAAAGCACAGCGAGAATTTACAGTAGCGAGTCGGGGTGAACGAGTGTAAAGACAGAATGAAAGAAGGGAGGGATAAAAAAAAAAAGAGGGAAAGCTGAATGCCAAGTGGGCCAGTGAACCCTGGCGGCAGCAACATCTTGTAAAGTGCCCCCTCAGCAATCCACACACTCAAACTCAAACACACACACACACACCAGCTTGATCTCAACCCTAATAAAAGCTCTGTATACCAGCGAGGAAGCTGTCCATTAGATAGATGGAGGACACCAGGCCAAGGTCTAGACACGGCAGCAGAGGGAAGGGCAGACCTCAGACGGCTTCATTGCATTATGGACGGGACATGGCCATCTCTTAATGTAGTCACGTTCACACCTTTCCACTCTGCTGCTCTGCGCTGGACTTCAAACTACAGGTTCTCATAAAGAGGCCAAGGGTTTGAACTATTTACAGGAGTTTGTAGTATTCAGCTTTGTTGGCTTTTATGCTTCTGGGATGATTTCTAGATGCGGAAAGTTAGGACATGACAGCAGCATGGGATTACTAAACAGCACTTGGATATTACGACATTGCAGGTGTCTTGCATCGATGGTATTTAATCCTAGAGTGTAACCACATGTACCTGTTATACAAGAAGCATAACACATTCTTCGTGTTACAAATGAAAAGTTGCATTCATACTCAGTGGTTTTGTGGCTCAACATGTTTGTTGATAAGAGCATTTACTCTTCTAAACACCATTTATCTGCATCTTTCACAACCATTACAGACAGTTCTTGAACAACAAGTCCTTTTAATGGCGCTACTGCAGCAGATAGATAGATAGATAGATAGATAATTTCCTTACATGCACCTAATGAACAAGAGTCAAAATATTTTGTCCACAAAAGATCTGTTTTTCTAGAATGTAGGATGTTTTGGTGCATTTTCTGAAACGACTGCTACGACCATTTTTCTTGGGGAGGACATATGTATTGCTATATGTGCTCCTCCTACACTGTGTTTTACCGTTTTCCATTTAAAACAACAGTGCATGTCATCCTTCATCCACGTGTTCAGGATTCCCAACATAGTAAACACTCAATTATTTAATTCATAGTGCCCCAGTCAGTGCACTTTTGCTTTACAGCAGCAGCGTATGTAGTAGTAGCAGAAAAAAATGCACCAATGAGCATTTGAGATAAAGTGGTGCATCCGATCTGTACATTTGTCCATATTTGGTCCTGTTCTGGGTTCTGGTAGCAGTCGCAACAGGATAAGTGGGATATTCCAGGTGTCCCTCTCCCCAGCACTGTTTTCAGGCTTTTCTTGAGGGATTCCAAGGCGTTCCCTCGCCAGATGAGATGTATAATTCCTCCAGTGAGTTCTGGGTCTACCACAAGGTCTCCTCCCAGTTGAACGTGCCTGGAAAAAAATCCATAGGACAGCGTCCACGCTGCATCCTGATTAGATGCCAGAGCCACCTCGACTTGCTTCTTTCGATATGAAGGACCGGTGACTCTGAGCTCTCTCTGGATGCCTGAGCTCTTCATTCTATCTGTAAGGATGAACCCAGTGACCCTGCAGAGGAAACCCATTTTGGCAGCTTGTAATCGCAATCTCATTTTCAGGTCACTTACCAGGTGAGGGTTGGAACGTAAATCAGCTTTGTCTTCCAGCTGAGCTCTCACTGCGTTACCACTGATGCTGCCTCAGCTCGTCTGTCCATCTTAAGACCAAATTATGGTTTCCGTGTCCGTGTGCGTAGGTCAATAGATGGGCTGTGGACATGACTTTATATTTTAATACAGCCGCGCTGGTCTGCTACGTGGCTGGTTGCATTTCCCCCTCATATCCAACACATGCAGAAACAGCAGCTGGAGAAATGAGAACTTCCTGCTGTGTTTGCGATCCGTCGAAGAATTCAAATACAAACAAACCGTCTCCAAAGTCCAGTGGCGACTACTTCAGTTCCAACTCTGTTAATTATACATAAGAAAGGTGATGATGACAGAGAGTCCCTCGTACAGCTGCTCCTCAAAACAGCTTTAGTTTTAAGCAACACTTGTTTTCCTGGTACATGCGCAGTCGACATGCTTGTAGTGCGGTCACAAATTTTGTTCTGTGCACTGACGATCCACGCTTACTCGTACATACGCTGACGCAAAATGCACGAATTGGCCTATTTTCCTATCACTCCTTCGATTAGGTTAACTGACCAACAACCCAGAAGGAGAGATCCACCAGTTTCCAATTGAAAATCAGCGACTTTGAGGTGCCGACTCTCATCCCAGCTGCGAACCGGCCCAGTGTGAACTGAAGGCGACGGCTAAATGACACTAACAGAACCACATCATCTGCAAAAAGTAGTGACACAACCCTTAGGTTTCTAAACCACTTTCCTCAACCTGACTGCACTTTGAGATCCCATCCAAGAATATTACAAACAGAATCAGCGTAAAGGAGCAAAAGGCAGTTAGAGTTTTTCTTTTTTTTTTTTACTTTCTCTGATGTAGTATGGCAACTTGCACAATGTGTTCTGCGATGTTGGCCAACAGGACCACAGATGCTCCTCCGTGCACAACAATGGCAAAAAAACTGACTGATAGACAGAGCACTCAAACTTTAACCTCAATTCAACTGACAGACAGTTCCATGGTTATTTTTTTTTAAAGCTTTTCTACAAGACAGTCAGTATCGTACACACCACTTAGAATCATGTTCCTTGTTTTCAAAAGCTGCTCCCTTCCACCTCTTGACTGATGACATCATGCAGGCCATCGCATATGGCCAGCTATGACTGGGACCAACATGCAGTCATGTCTTTGCAAGAATTCAACAAGAATAATCACCTCATCTGACACAGTGACCATCTTATCATCATGTGGGCCGAACTGTCCATAAGTCAGTCAGACCAGTGCCGGATGGCGTCACAGTCGTGTACACAGCAACCACAGAGTCAAGCTGTTCAGGAGGAATAGTGTGGAGCCTCGAGCTGCTCCCATCATAAAAATACTTCACACACACTTTATATATATAACACACTGATGGTATTTTTAGAGCTCTTATATAATCATTTTTGGCTGTTTGTCAAGAATGGGAAAAAAAAGAATCAGTGTAGACATGCAGATAAGACAGTCTGACAAAATCATTACGTAACAAGTCTATAAATATCTTCAGGGCGCTATAAATAAATTGATTCACAGGAATTCTTAACGAGTTGGATCACAAATGTGTCCAAGCGGCGCATTTCCGAGCGTGTCTTCGGCTTGATTGGCTTTGATGTCGTCTAACGGCTGACAGGTTGTGAATGCCGCGCTGAAAAGAAATGACAGGAAGTGATGAACTGAGATGAAGAAAAAATGACAGCGGAGTGAAGCAGCAGTAACCTCCTCGCTCCCCCTTCTTCATACGACTCTTTTTTTTTTCTTTTCCTCTTTTATTCTTCTGCTCTGTCCGTCTCTCTCCGCTGCCTCCCATCCTCCTCCTCCTCGGTTTCGATCCCTCTGTTTGCCGCCTTTGAAGTTCCTCCCCTCCAAGTTCAGCATGCAGTGTCTTGAGAGAGCGGAGGGGCGGAAGGAAGAGGGAAAAACCCCCAACAACTTCAAAGGGCTTTTCTTGGGTTGTGAGAAGGTGGGGGTTATTTTTAGCCCACTTAAACGCTTGAGTTGAAGACGGAGAAGAAAGGCAGATGGAGCAGAGTGCACCGAGAGACCATGTCACACGGTCATCACTGTCATCCTGCCACACTCAGAGTCCAAAACACTATACGTCCTTTTTTTTGGAATTAATGTGTTGTTACGCTTCATTACAGTTATTCATTGATCCATCCATTATCTATACACCGCTTAATCTTCACTAGGGTCGCGGGGGGCTGGAGTCTATCCCAGCTGACTCAGGGTGAAGGCAGGGGACACCCTGGACAGGTCACCAGTCTATCACAGGGCTACACTTAGAGACAGACAACCAAGCACACTCACATTCACACCTACGGACAATTTAGAATCACCAATTAACCTCAACATGTTTTTGGACTTTGTGGGAGGAAGCCAGAGAACCCAGAGAGAACCCACGCTGCACGGGGAGAACATGGAGACTCCACACAGAAAGATTCCGGTGCCCCCACCAGGACGCGAACCGGCAACCTTGTTGCTGCGAGGCAACAGTGCTACCAACTGCGCCACCTTGCAGCCCTTATTCATTGGTCTTAGATAGAAAATATTTTTGTTGCACTTTGACACTGAAATAAACAGAGCTCTGCTTTCGTGTCATTTTGTGCAGAAGAAGAGTCACGTGACGCTTTAAACGCCCCTTTTTTTGTGAACAGAGGCTGAAGGAGAAAGTCTGACTTGACAAAAAAAGTTGAAAACCACCTTAGTGATACTCATCATCCCTGATTGCGGCTTTCCTTTTTGTCGAGCTGGCATACACAACAAAAGCCCGGGTATGTCAGACTTGCCTCATAGTAAAGCCATCCGGATTCAGTCCATCTCTCCATGTGAGGTGTTATGTACCCAGAACACCTCATATACAAGCTGTAGTAGAAGCTATCTGGACGGCTGTGCACACAGAAGCCTCTCCATCAGTTATTGTATGAGTCCTAATGTTAGATTTACCCAAACTGAAACCAAATGATTTTATCTCCATGGGCTGTTTTTGATGAGTGGGGCAGTTTAAGCGTCAGTCCATCTGGTTCGTTTAATTGCGAGGTCAAAATCATGACCATGAATAATACTACATTAATTGGGCAGCCAAACAACTGACATTGCGTGTCTTTTTTTTTTGTTTGCTGTGCACAAGTAGAGACTGCTTTAAAATAAATAAATAAACAAAAAATAAAAACTTAGACTATCCAAGAACCCTTAAAACACAGTGAATTACGTTTCTATCAGACATGCGTCTCTTGTAGGTTTGTCAAAGAAAATTAGAACTGTGCAAGAAAAAAAAAATGAAGTATGATGTGTTGTTGTGGGTTAATTTGCTTTACGATACATTGCACTTCCTGTGACAATGTTGCTGCCGAAACGAGATATTGTACAGATGTGGTTGAATTTCTCCTTTTATTGTAGCGATGATTTTATCAGGAAACTGTACTTGTGGCTGTCAAATTCACTCGGGTGACTGAAAGAGTGAAAGTTCGGCAAAGATGCGCTTAAATTGGTACTACAGGTGATCTTCAAACTACATTGACTATAATGAGTCTGTAGCTTTCAGGGGAACTTCTTTCATTGGTGACTGAGTGCACTGTTGTCAGCTTCCTGGTTAAAAACTGATTTAAAGATTATGAGAGAACTGAACTGTCAACTAACTGAACTGAAGACAGTCTGAATCAATTAATAACATCGTCTTCAATTACTCAAATGCATTTGAATGGAAATGCATTCACTAAGGTTGGAATAAAATAAACTGCATGATGCTTATCTTGCATCGGATTTGATACGTACATGAAGTCTACAACCATCTGAAACTGTAATTCTTTCAATGTAAAATTCTTTGGATGTATGCAGACGAAGGTGTTATGGGTACCAATAGGAAACACCTCCTACATCTCGGCAATACGTTGCACACCCCTGACTGCTGTGAATGAAGTTCTAATGGGAAAAAATACATGATTTGAAAAAGTGTGAATGAAACACAAACATTAGACCTATTGAAAATATCCTCCAGTCAGAAAGCTTATTATAACCCATAGTTGCTTTTCACTGTGAGAGAGGCTTCTTGTGGCCGTAGTCGGTACGACAGGAGCAGAGGAGAAAGTTAGGCGACGAAGTTAAAGAACCAGAAAGTTTGTCACATAGTAAGATTTCATTTCATTAAAAACATGATTTAATATTGAAAAAAAAGAAAGACATTAAGTGCTGACAGCAGATATTTAATATGTACGAGGTCAGAAAAGTTCTAGGACTGGTGTCACTAAAGATAGATTTTAAACCCAAACTATGAGTTTTCCCCTTCAGATGATCAACCAGCACGTCTACAAAGACATCCTGCAGCATTTGCTTCATTCAGAGAAGCGGCGAGAGTTGTGGCAGGACAAGTCGTGGCTGCTTCACCATGATAACGCACCTGCTCACAACGTCCTGAGCATCCCACAGTTCCTGGCTGAGAAGAACATCTCCGTTCTGGAGCAACCTCCCTACTCACCCCACCTGGCTCCGAGGGATTTTTTCCTCTTCCCCAAGCTCAAGGAGGTCATCAAGGGGACCCGTTTTGAAGACGTGGACGACATCAAGATGGCTGTGATGACGGAACTGCAGATGATCCTGGAGGAATCCTTCCAGGAGTGCATGGCGGCGTGGCAGAGAAGGCTGGAGAAGTGCATTAGACTCCAGCGGGATTATTTCGAAGGGGAACACTTGTAGTTTGTAGTTTGGATTTGAAATATATCTTTTGTGACACCAGTCATGGAACTTTACTGATGCACCTCGTACGTGTGTGTGTGTGTTCTTGCATATTCCGACAACTACATCCGATCTACTTCAAATTTGGCAGGAAAACGCACTGTTGGATTTTAAGTAGCTCCAATAAGCGGTGGTTGTTTTTAGGGTCCTAATGTGTTCCTTAGTCTGGCTTTTGGTGGCCTGTGGGTGGAGCCTGGGTAACTCTGTTGCTAGGCAACATCATCATCAAAGACACAAATCTAGACTTTTCATAGATCAGAGACATCAGATTTTAACCACTGACAGTGGGCGCTGCACTGATACACTATAATTAGTGAACAAAAATACTCCACCACATACACAACGAAGACGACAACATTTACTACAAAGGAAAACTACTGGTTCATTAGTTGTCATGCGGTCGACGTACCCATCAGTAATCTCCTCGGTAGCTTTTGCAGCCATGTTTTTAAAAAGCCTACATTCAATAACTTCAGACACGTTTCCTGTCAGATGGGGAAACATTCATCAAAAATCCATAAAACTCGTTACCTGACACTCATTACTCAGTTAATGATTTTATCACCTTTCATCTATGTTAATATCTTGCATAAAGGCTATAAACGAAGCTAATAACGCGGTGATTTCCCACGACGATTGCTTCCTTTGCTCTTCCATTCTCTCATTACTTACTGTATTATCGTCATTATATTCCATTCCTCATTACATTCTCTCATTACGCCTGCAATCATTTTGTCAGAGGAGCGGTCACATTTTCAAACGCTGAGCATCTCAGCTTAAAATAAGATCTCCTCGTGTTTGCGTGTTTACACAGAGAGGTGGTGACTAATCTCATATCCTCCCTCATCTGTTCGCCACCCACCATTTTCTCATGATGGATGGCCAGCGTGTGAAAAACAGGGTCTTCCAGGAGGGAATCACTAATGTGACAGGATTTAACAATATGACTAATGGATATCACTTGAATACACTCACATCTATCACCTGAAGACCCCACGAGCACAACATCCACTTGCAGTTCTGTAGTGTTGTTGAAATGGATTAACAGTTTTAAGTCCAACAAAACTACTTAAAAAAAATAAATAAATAAAAAATCATTACAATTACCTGCTTGGTAAAGTCATGTTGTCTCTTTTCAGAAAGTAAGGTTTAAATTGTCGTCTGGAACTATTTACTATTTACACTAACACATCTGACCAATGCACATTTTCCAGGGTTACAGTAAATGTATGCACCAAGATATTCAGGCTAACAAACTCCCAAATTTGACTTATTTATACTCACTGAGCAGTGTCCCGTATTCCTGTCCTGTACATACGCTTGACCTTGTGACTTAATGGTAGTGGGGCCCAAAAAGAGTGAACGCAGCACTTCTTCTGGTGTTTCTGTGAGTTGGATTGATTCAAGCTGCATTCAGGAAATACCTATATGCTCACACACAACCTTCTTTGTTTTGCCAAGCTGCCAGCCAACACAAATAAGTGCTGCACGACAAAGTTTGGCTTACTTTTACCTGTACCCAAACCCAACAAGCTCACACCACTTGTGGAACACGCTGCCGTCAACAATTCCTTTACGAACTGTATCTCATATAGTAAAGAATATTGCGGAAACTGATTGATAGTTGGAAAACTTTTACACCTAAAAGATATTTCAGACAGGACTCTTTGTCAGATTGAAACCATTTATTTCTTTTAGACAACATATATTTGAGTTTGGCGGTGACTCTGCTCAAGTGATTCTCTGGAACAGTCTGAGCAAGCGTGACACAGACAGTCCCTGAGATCACTGGATCCCCGGCAGAGCCAAATGATTGAACATGCTGCAGGACAGTATGAAATAAACAATGTTCAAGTGCCAGATTGAAACAAGGAGGAGGTTGGGGGGGAGGAGGAGAATGTTACAACGTTGATGCAGTGGTGAAGTGGCAGCGACGTGGCGAGCACGAGCTACAATGAATGAATGAATGAATGAGTCTGGTTATGAGGTGTGCCAATAAGCTGAGAAGGCTGATTGGGCAGAGTAGGACCCCGTGATTGGGCAGAGTAGGACCCCGTGATTGCCTGACTCCGAGCCTGTCTGAACTAGCACGAAGCTGAATGCAATGCATAATAGTAGAAACCTGGAGAGAGAAGAAAAAAGAAAAACGAATATCAATATATTTCAAGAGTTGAACTCTCAACACTTGAACTCCCTGGCATTATGTGCTGCACTTAGATTCGGTAAACTTGCTACCAAACAAATGTTCAAACTCACAAAGTGCAGTGCTCGTGACAGGCTAATTAACACATAGAATTTCTTAAAAACATCTCACTAATGAATTAAAGAGTCTGTCTGTTGTTAGCATTTCTAGACAACCACATATTGAATTCACATCAAACTTGGCAGGAGTTTTACTGGAAACCCAAGAAAGCGAGACTGAAGTGAATCCAGTGGGCAATGGCCATTTTTGGTGTTTTGTTATGGTCTTAAGCCTTTACCTGCCTATGGGTGGAGCCTGAGTGCCCCTGTTGCTAGGTAACATCATCATTAAGGATAAAGACAGAGAACTTTACTGATCTGTCTGTGCTGTTGTTGTAATGTACATGTCACAGCACACACATAACTTACACTGAGCTGACATTAGAAAGGTAAGAAAAAACACCACTCCAAATTAATGGACTGCATGAAAAATGAAATAGATTGAAAAAGGATTTGTGTTTAAGATGCTAATTCTCACAGTGCAAATTAAAGTTGAATGTGCAAAGTCACTCAGAAAAATAAAGTTGAAACCACTTGTATGTATAAATGTCAAAATGCCAGTTGTCCTCAGCTTGTACAATCAATTTACCAACAGATAGTTTTTGTTTTTTTGTTTCTCATTATCCCTGCAGGCTCAGCTGTCAATCTATTGATATGCTGATCAGCAGCATTTATCGAAACCCCAGTGATGTGTGTGTTACTCTCCAGCATAGTTGATTGCTGCCCAACATCCTTCAGCACGCATGCGCCACACTTACAGTATAGTGTAATCTAAGATATTAAATCTTTTGAACATTTATTGGACTGAAGCGTAATAATCACCTTCTCAACCGAATCCGTCCGACTTTTCACGTGTATCACAAGTGATGCTGCCGCGTCTGGTCTGGAATGAAGACTTGGGGTGACGTCTGCCATGTATGTTCGCCGTCTCCCAGCGGAGCCCGTTGCTTTACTTACAGCCCCTCAGGCACAAGCTGACTGCTATTTAAACAGTGCTGGTGAGCAAGGAATATGGCACAATCAGCTCCCCAGTGATGCTCACTTTGATGAATGAGCAGAGGTGTAAAGTATAGATTACCATTTTGGTTGTAGTGTCGAGATTGCATGTATGCATTCCCCTACTGGGCTTTGTACTGTGTGTGTGTGTGTGTGTGTGTGTGTGTGCGTGTGTGTGTGTGTGTGTTGCATACACTCGCTTTTGTTTCCAGCTAGCTGTAAATTCTTGGCCTCTCTCAATTGTCTCAAGGTGAATAATGCGCACAGCCCAGGTACTCCATCTTTCTACTGTATCACTACGAACCGCACTATCCGCACACACAGTTAACGCTCTGCTCACATCAGCAGTGTTTAGTGACTCTATTCAGCCACATACTGAGGTTAGAAAACTGCTGGTGTGGTTGCAACATGCAGTTAAGTTGTGTCGTTTCAGTAATATTTTGCGATTAATGAAAATGTACATTCTTTTCATTATTTTAGCAGCTAGGTAGCTTGTCAATTTTGCCTACGTTTTCAGCAGCAAGTAGCTAAAGTGACTAAATGTTGCTTGATAGCCTCACACACTAGTTTGCTTATCCGTGATGGAATAACCAGAATAATTACAAATTTGACCGATAAAGGGACAAACAAAGGGGGATCCAGGAGCGGTCCCTCCTTCATGTGGTTGCTGATTAGTAGACTGAATATGATGAGACTGAGAAGTATTGCCTATTTCAGCACTCAAGGGTTATCAAAAGCCACCAAAAGACCAAACACTGTAAGTAGCTGCAGAAGATGATGTCTCCATTCTTTATCCCACCTATCAAACTGTCTCCCCAACTGGACAAAAGTGGCATCATTTGAACATAACACCAGACCTATTGGGATCACTGAACACATCGGTAGTCTTCATCATTATGTCATCTTGATATCAAGTCATTTTAAATGCATTTGAAATCCCAGTTTGTGTAACAAAATAACATCTTAACATACTAGTGCATTGCCACTGTCAGAATGTGACACTATCACCTGACATTGTGCATTTGCCACTGACAACATTGCCTAGCAACAGGGGATCCGCCCACAGGCAGCCCCTGTTCATCCGAAGTGGACGCTGCACTTCCTTAGGTCCCCAGCAACACACCCACCAAGGCTGGAGCAGATTGGCTGGACGATTGTCGAAATATGTGAAGAACACACATACACACAGCAAGCCTTGGACTAATTAGTTGGATGATGGATATTAATGGTACACAGCTTAAATCAGGAGAAATAATGGCACTTCTTTAAGCTTTAAATAGATGACTTAATGGTAGTACAATGAGGAGTAATTAGCATGTCTCTAAAGGTCAGATTTGACTTCAAATCGCTGTTGTGTTGTTGAAATGGTTGTCTTGTATTTCTGGATCCAGAGATGAGAAGACTTTCCATCTAATCCATTCTTCGGTCACTATTATGTCCTTTGTAAAAGTAATTTCATTGGACCAGAGTCCAATGCTGCCTGAAACATTAATTAAAGAACACAAAGGTCATCTTCTTTTTTTTCTTTTTCTGGCCTCAACCTCTCCTCTCCTCTGTCCTCCTGCAGGAGTGTGCCTGGTGCTGGGTTGCATGATCTTCCCCGATGGATGGGACGCCGAGGTGATCCGGGACATGTGCGGGGAGCAGACGGGGAAATACTCCCTGGGCGACTGCTCCGTACGCTGGGCCTACATGCTGGCCATCATGGGCATCTTGGACGCCCTCATCCTCTCCTTCCTGGCCTTCGTCCTGGGCAACCGGCAGACAGACTTCTATCTTGACGATCTGCAGACAGACAACAAAGGTAAGCAAAGGAATTGATAAATGAATAAATGGTAATAATCCCCTAAACATTTTTATTTTTATTGAGCTCAATAACATTTTGGTGTTTGTGGTTGACTTGTTCTGACTTTTTTTTAAAACTAAGCTGTGCATTGCGATGTTTAGTACCGTCTTGTATGAAACACCAGACCACTATCAGCCACGTTAAACTAGCGGTTGTCCAAACAAAAGGAAAGAATAAACAGTACGACGGTTGGTGTGATATGTACAGTCCTTTCACCGAGAAATCAAAACTGCTCAAGTTTGCTGCAGTTGACCACTAAACTACACATAAAGCTCACAAATCGAATGGATCAGATAACTGCCGATGACAATAACTGTGGCAGAATCCTGTGCAAAATTAGGGAAAAAAAAGTGTCTTGACGTTTACATAGACGTTAAATAAAAGCAAGTTTATTATTTGTAGCCGACAACCATCGAAAAGTGCCGTTGTTAGAGTTGACCACCTCTTAGCAGTGAGGTTCACTGATGCAAACGCCACACGTTCTCAGAAATCTAAAAGCAAGAACCCCGTAAAACAGACTTAAATAGGTCCTCGATGGCTACAAGCACGATACCATCAGGTAAAACGTTTGCATCCTCAGCAGTTGATGAGTCGTGAAGTAGACTTGGAAGGAAGGAGCAGCTTTGTTCTTGTCATTCTAGCATAACTCTGAACGCTGAAACAATCCAACTACTCGAAGTTTAAATCAATGCAAGGTACCAAACGAATAGAGATAAATTCAATCCGAGGTCTTTACCTGTTTAAATAATCACATGATGCCAACATTTCTTTTTATGCCCCCACGTAGTGAAAGTATGGGCCAAAAAACTCCACACAGGTATGACGTAAGCAATATAAAAAAAGTTTGATATATGAATGAACCTGCTTGACACAAGGTTTTTTAATGTTGGTGTCTATTTAAATTAACAAGATTTCAATTTGTAAATAATATATATGTGATATTTCTGTAAACTTGCATAAAAATACTAATGAAATAAAACAGATTAAAAAAAGAGCGCATGGCCTATTAGTAACTCGATGCTTTTATAGGTGGGCCGGTCAAATCAGTCTTCCTCCAACTCTCATTTTTAGGCATTAATGGTGAGGCCGCTAACGTGAACAAGACTTGCCTGGTAGAAAAATGAACACACTCCAACCTGACCTCAGTATCTCCAGCCAAATTGCTTTCAGTGCTGAATTCAAGAGTGGGAGAGAGTCCTCCAGAGGGTTTCTGACAGTTTGCATGATGTTGCATCAGGACGGTTGAATCGCATTGTTTCAGCTGTATGAAAAGAGAGGAAGAGGAGGAGAGGGATGGAAGGAGGCGGCGGCGGTGGAGGAGCAAGAGTAAAAGATACAATGCAAAACAATAAAAAGTCTCCTTATATAAGGAACATGCGTTTGATCTGACTCCATAAACCCAACGTACAACGAGAAAGAAACGGAGTGAAGGTGCGAGAGGAGGCAGAGAGAAAAAGATCTGTGGCATAAGACACAGCAGACTGAGAGCGTGAGAGATATACAGACAGATAGAGAGCAAGATAGAGTAAAGGAGAGAGGAAGAGTGAGAGGAAGAGACGGAGATAAAGAGAGAGAATAGTGACATAAGATGTCTCGGTTCTCCGACGGTCTATCTCCATGATGGTTTCCATGGTAACTGGAGATATTCCAGAGCATGGGCGTGTCTTTCTGTTTTTATCTGATTAACCTCGCTGACAGTCTCGGTGATTTTACACAGTTTAACACATCTAATGCCTCATCAGCCGAGTGAAGTTTCCTCTTTGACTCGTGTCTCCTTCATGAAACAAAAAAAACACACACATGTCCCTTTAGCTCGGTGTGCGGACAGGCCATGAAATGAAACTCTTTGTTGTCCTGAAAGTGTCAGAAAAAGTCACCTGTGCATTATGAGAAACCTGCCTTAGTAGGAAAAATGTCAAGGTTTATATTGACAGTGCACAACAGAGTGCACGCTCACCTAACTTCATGTACATGGTTATAAAATGACCTGTGAACATCAGAACTTTTTGTTTTTTTAACCTGTATGTCTGCATCATGGCACCGCATGGAAAGGAACTGTCAGAGGACATTAAAAATCTGATTGTGAGAGTTCACAAAGATGGGAAAGGATACAGAGGAAGATCTGTACAATGTAAACACAGCTACAACAATAATCTGAAGCATGGAACGAGTCATAGCACCACTTATCAGAGCCGCAGTAGTCAAACCCGACTAAGATGACGCCGCTGATAACACACAAACAAGTGCTTGAGACTTGGCACAGTGGTTATTGATGGAAATCAGAGCTTCTGTAAAAGTTTAGACCATATGAATGACATTGCACAACTTTAACCTCTATAGATGCCATCCAAGAAAGAAAAAAAAAAACAACTTTGCTTAACACTGACGCTGAACTGTGGGATTAATCCTCGACAAAATGCATTAAAAAAGCATGATGAATGTTGGGAGCACATTCTTTGGTCAGATGAAGATAAATGTATTCGGCTCAGATGAAGTCCAGCATGTTTAGAGCATGGCCAGGATTATAACAGTGACTGCATAGTCCTGACAGTGAAGCACAGAGGTGGGAGTGTGATGATATGAGTGCAAACGGTGATGGGGAGATGATAATATAGCCCCGTGACTGCCTGTGGATATACCAGAATACTCCATATCCTTCTTTCTGTTAATTAATTTAAAGCAATTCAGATCTGTGTATCGCTTTAAATTGAGCTTAGTTAATTTGTATTTAGTTATTTTATTATTAACAGTTTCCATCCTTCATTAACCAAAAGTCCTGAGTTGGATAAACTCTCAGTGTTCTTGATTTAAAGCAGCTAAGCCTACTTAATTAATTTAACTTAGGAAATTACGTTGAATCAACCAAAAACACGTTCTCAGTTGTATACTGTAGAGTACGGCCAGTGTGAAAGTGAAACTATATGTAGATGAAAACAACACAAACATAGACATGAACGCTGTACTTTTCACCACTAAGTCATTGCCTAAATGCTTAACTCATACTTACCTAAGCACATTCATGTTTTGCACAGATATGCACTTTTTGTGTCTCATTGTTTATATGCCAACACTTGTGTTCTCTTCTGTCCTTGCAGATTTTGCTGTGTCAAGGGTAAGTTGACTTTTGCTGCATGCATTGTGTTTGAAGAATGATGTTTAAAGAACACATTAACATCTGTCTGCGTAGAGTGCAGCAGCTGGCAGTGTTCGCCGAAAGTGCTCATGAAGGGCTTTTTTCTTGCTGGTGTTCATTAACAATCTCACAGACTGTGATCCTCAACACTTTTATTGCTGAAGAACACATACGTACATACACACTGAGTCCCAGTTACCAGGTGAAACCAATTCTGAAGTTAGGATCTGACTGAAGAGTGGGACGTCCTGCCCATTGACACCATCAACAAGCTGGTGGACAGTTTGCCACCATGTCTTAATGCATAGATCTGTGTCAGGGGTGGCCAGACTCAATGTTAGTGACATTTAAAAGAGTAATACTGGACATTCTAATGCATGAAATCCCCTCAAATATGTGTTTCCTGTTAAATTGACCAAGGTTGAAAAATGAAAACGAAACCCTTAATCCAACTGTTCAATACCACCAGTTTAGTTTAAGCCTGAAAAACAGTTTGCAAAAGGTAATTGTGGTTTATTTTTTCTGTGTTATGTATTGTAAGTGATGTCAATAAAGCTTTGAGAAGATAATACACTTTATCGATCAAGAATAAATCACATGGTCACAATCATATCATGACAAGAGGTGAAAAAATATTTTATTCCAACTTTACGAGCAACAGTACAGAGCCCCAGAAGGGACATGGAGAAAGAAAAAAACAGGGAAAGGACTAGAAAAGTAGAGGTATCGTTTGCCAGATCTCGCAAAACTTTCTCATAATAACTTTTGCCAGATCTTGCAAAACCATTAGTATATATGCTTCTGGGTGTTTTTGGCAGTATGGAGAAATGACAACGGAGAACATCCACTTGTATGAACGTTTTATTGAATTTTATTTTGAAATTGGCTTAAAATATATAGACATTCATATTCATTCATATAGGCACAGTTTTCACAAAACATCCAATAGGATTGATGTGACTTTACTTCTATTTTTTTTTTTTTCCCGCTCCCTGTTTTTGTCAAGAACTCACACAGATCAGAACAGGTGGACACAAATGCTCGAGACAGATAGGGTTCAGGCAAAAAGGCAGGTTTATTACTGGTCAGGGTTCGGTACACAGAAGGTCAGTCAAATCAGGCAGAGGTATTCAAAAAGTGAGAGTCAAAAGGCAAGGTCCAAAAACAGAAGCAACTGTGACTATGGCTTGAAGAACGCTGGTACGACGACTGTGAAAGTGCAACGAACTGGCGACCAGACAGTGAGACACACAGGGTAATATACACGAGGTAATGAGGAGAGATGGGAAACAGGTGTGACAAGACAGGTACAGGAAGTAAAACTGGAACAACCGGTGAAGTGATTTCAAAATAAAACAGGAAAGCAAAACAAAACAGAAACTTGACAGACGTGACAGTGTTTTTCTTCCTCCGTGTCCCTTCTGTAGCTCCGTACAACAGTGTAGTTGGCCAAACCTGATTATATTAAGTTGGTAAACAGTTGAATCAACTAATTAAACCCAAGTACAATTAAACTGGACTTAACTAATCGCCACCGCAGAACTAAATCTTCTCTCTTGTCCTCTTCAGATTGAGGTGCGAGATAGAAGAGAGCCACGGTACGGAGTGCAGCGTCTCCACTGAGGGCAACGACGGCACTCGACAACAGCTCCTCCTCTCCTTCTCTTTTCTCTCCTCTTTCTCTTCTCCCCCTCTACGCTCTTCTTCTCTTCTCTCCAACGATCAGGATATCACCCAATCTCAATGCAGACACCAAGTGTACAGGATTCTGTAAGATAAAAAAAAAAAAAAAAAAAGACAACAAAACACACTGGGGGATAAATAAAATTTTGAAAAAAAAAAAATTATACAAGGATGTACAGTGCATTTAACACTCGACTTTCTCAATGAATACCTTTATGATAAAAAAAAACAGATTTACTGTATTTAAAGTCTTGATTTGTGTGAGAAATTCAATCCTTATGATGAAGAACCATCATGTCCATCTATGATTTTTACAATTCTTTTAGATCTTGCTATTTACCGACCTTGAGTTTGTGTGTTGTGTGCGTTCATAGAGCGGATTATCGATGCTCCTCGCGCGACGAAAGAGTCGAGACTCGCAATACGGCAGCAAGTCCATTATTAAAACATTCAAAAACACTTCAACAGGGACTCGTATGGCTCTTCATCTAAGGACTTTCCAATGAATTTAAAGGAGTACCCCATTGCAGCTTTACAGAACCTAACATCTCTGGGAGATTCTCTACTGTACATACTGAACAATGTAAATAACATTACTGCTGACAAAAAAACAGCCGACGACAAAACCTCATCTGACTCTAATGCATTTGAGTATAGTATTTCTACCCCTTGGTTTCAGTGTTCCTCGTGCTGGAAGAGCGTCAGAGTATGTGCTAATTCATCGTGTTTCTGTGACTCCTCACTACTGATTTGGTGGGATTACACAGACGGGGATAAATCTGATCCTTTAGCTGGATGTTCCGCGGAGAAGCAGAGCACCGTGAATCAAAGTGTATGATCACAAGTTTTTAAGAAAAAAAAGACACTTCCCCTGCATCAACATGGCCTCAAAAGAAGCCCCTTATTGTAGTTTTCCACTTTTCAGTATGTTGTGAATTTTAAACTGCTGAGCTTAACTACAGCTGTCACATTTAGAAAACTTATTTCTATTTTTTTTTTTTGTCTTTGTACCGACTTGCAATCCCATCCTCCAGTGTGCAGTTTACTCCAGTTTATGGTTCCAGCATACAGTGATCAGTTTACTCTACAGATGTCTTAAGACTGTGTGAATATGGCTGTCGGGGTCGGCTCCGAGTGCTGCATTGTCTTAAGGTGATGTCACTTTATTTGCCTCTTTGCAGAAGCAAAGCTGCTCGCAGTAGTCGTAGGAAAAGTGGGACGCAAAGAAAAACAAATGAAAGCGAAATCTCTTAACAAAAAAACAAAAAAAGTACAGAATCACTTCGAAACATTGCCTCTGTAGGAAGGGCACTAGGCAACAGAATTTAATGTTTTTACCGCTGAAACCTTCAAACCGTTCGTGCAGGGCTGTAGGCAGGGATTCAGAACGATTACAACGAAATAAATTAGCCTAAAAGTAGCCAAACTGAACACATTATACAGAAGCGCATTGCACTCACCAACAGAAAAGGAAAACTGGAGACTGCAGAATTGACTCACTATTAGACTAATGCCCAGAATCATCAGGATTTTCATTTCCTGAATATCTATAGACGTATTTAAGGGGTCGCAAACTATTCATCCCTTACTTGCATTACCTAATTTTATTTTTTTAAATGTATTTATCCATAATGCTTGCTGCTGTGGAAAGTCTAGGTGGACTTTGAGTGTGACGTTTTCTAAAAAAACGTGAATTGATATTCATATATGTTGGCACCATCGCTCCTGTCCTCAACACAGTGACAACTACCGTAACATTATATGTCATAATTACAGCATAAGGTCTCCATTTTTTCTTAATTCATCGCGATTGCTGCGCACTTCTATAATACTGGGCCTCACGCAAAACATTTTTAAATATTGCCTTGTGCCGTTTGTCAAATGGGAGCTGCGTACTTCTTTTTAGTCATTGGTGGGCAAGTTTCATTCGCAAAAATGCTACCGATAGTAACAAGAAACATTTCCCACCGTGGATCCTCTGCAGTTGCAAATTGTCGCCATTGTATCATTAGAGATTTTAGTTGGCCACATGCCATCGGAGACAATGGGAAAATGGTTTCACATGCAGTTAAACGCTAAAAAAGAAAACATGTCAGATGGGAGGCGGTAAAGGCAAAGTGACAGGAGATTGACGGGACAAGACAATACAACAGTTAATCTCACTTAGCCAACCCATTCTACGTTACAGTCTGGCTGCACCTCGCTATCAGTCTGCTGTCGGGAAAAAATGATCTGGCTTGTTTGTTTTCTCTTTAATCAGGATCGACATGGGTGGGGCTAAGGAAAGGATGCAGGGTGGCGGATACTGTCATAAAAAATGAAGAAATAGACGAGCAGGACGATCTTAGTGCAATTTCGGCAAAACTTGAACTTCTCTGTGTGGTCGGTTGCTGCCTGGAGCTTGTTTCGTGTCGTGATTTGGATTTTTGACAATGGTGACGTACAGATAGCAGAATAGGAAGGACAAAGCCGCCTGAAATGAGCGACCACTGGTGAGATTATACATACAGCCTACAGCTGATGAGTTGGACCACACAATAGGTGAGGCTAAAGTGATGAAGAGCTGCTTTCTGTTGTTCCTGTAAGGACTTAAGAACACGATCGGGCATAGAACAAGCATCCAGTTTACTTTTCTTGCCCAACTGGTGCAACTGGCTGCATGAAGGTTGATGTGTGGCTCCTTGGGCAGATGATTCAATTCATGTCAAGTTTTAATATTTTAAATCAAAGCCCATTTACTCTGATGCTTGCGTGAGGCCCTTTGAGATCAGCGCATAAAACAGCCGCGACACATTACAGCGATTTAATAAAACTGGGGTGTAAATCCCACCCAGATTGCTAAAGTCCCTGAAGAAATTTCAAATGACAAAACCTCTGTGTCCTCAGTGATGGCGAACACGCTGAGCTAAAGAGTATTATTCATGTAGCATTCTTACTGTGACGCGCCACCGACACCGCCCCGATTATCGCTCCTCCAACGATGTAACTTGATGTAGCTCTCGACGCAGCGGTGTCGCCCGTTGTTGTCCATGCCGACACGTTAATGATCACTGCTACACCAGCAAACATAAAAGGTGTAATTTCTATAGGACACTTCAAACAAACCTGGTGACCAGCTTGCCAGCTTAAGTGATAACTCCCAGGATGCTGTACTTTCCTGATTTTAATCATAGGAATTTGTGCTGCTCGGAACAAAAAACCTGTAACTTTATGTATCTAGAAATATAAAGATTACCCGCAAATGTGTTCTGTGCTGCCTGTGTTATCAAGTCATGGCTTCTGTAAGCTCCAGCCACTTGATTTGTCTGCATCAGTGACACTGATCGCTGCGATACCGGCGACAACCGGGATTCTGGCGTGACAAGCTGCGGTTGCTCGGTACGACAAAGAAGGCTGCTGTAATCCGGGGCACCATGGGGCTTTTATCCCTCTCAGAGCAGCACTTCAGGCTGACATACTGTAATTGAACCTCCTAAAGCCTGGGAATTAGCCGTGCACACGCATAATTGTTTCATACGAGAAGCCCGCGTGCCCTACGCCCGTTCATGGGGAATGGTATGATCACACTGCAAAGCCCTACGAAGTAATTAAATCCGGTTCGCTAAAGCAATTCAGCCACAACAAGGCGATCTACATTTTGGGCTACGTTGCGAGGAAAATACAGCCTAGCGAGGGACTCATTATACAGCATTATATTTAACTGTAATCCATGTTACGCTCTGTTAGGGATGCACTGCTAACACATTCCTCGTGGACAAGTCTTAAACTACCAGACGACACCATTGCTCCCAGGAATTACAATTAACCTGCTACACTTGGGGAACGGGTTAATGTGCCCAGTTTCTGTTGGAGAGCATCCTGGGCAGGTTACTGGTGCATCCCTACACTCTATACATGTAATGAGCAGATAGCTAGATGTGCAGTGTGTTTTTTTTAGAATGGTAGCTAGCTAACTCTCAGGAAGCTGTGTACACAGTACTGTATTAAAGGCTCATAACGGAAATGATCCACAAACACGAGCAAGTCAAAAACGCGAGGCGGACTTCGAGCTCTTGTGATGTTGTTAAAATGGCACGTTGCTCTGCGACTTCGAGTAGGAAAAGCACTACGCCGGTTTTCCAAAGCTGGGCCTTTAAGACAATATGAAAACAGCCCTTATGCTGAATCTAATGATGCTGTCCATGCAGGCTCTGCACAGACCTTTGGCCTACATCTATCAACCATCCTAGGGTAGAAGTGCTGGGCCCTCATTTAAGAAACGTTTCTTTTTACTTTAACCTTGAATTAACTGTGCAAACAATGAAAAAAAAAAAAAAAACAATTCAAACAGACCTCATCCGTTTGGTAAAGCAAGACGTATTTTTTTGCTTTTGATATATGTGTGTGATCATCGGAGAAAATCGGAACACTTTTTTTATATCTAAAGTTTGCATACAGCAGGCAGCAGTGCCTCTCACACAGCATATGTTGTGATTTAAACATCTCCTATAGTGTGCATCTCTCATTTGGGAATACTCCACGGGCCCAGGACGTATTTTACAACAAATCTACATAAAGAATATGACAAAAGGAAAAAAAAAAAAAAAGCCCTGAGGCCTAAATGGTGGCGCCAGGCTTCCAAGCATCATTACCTGTGTGATCACTGGTCTGGTCTTCTCTCCGGGTACTCTGTTCCTGAGGACTTGACGATGAACTGAAAAATACCTTAACAAGGAACTGACAATACCTTAAACCCTGATGAGCACATATTTGTACCACTCCAGGTGCCTCTAAGAACTCTTGATTTAATTCAGATGTGGTGCAGAACCAGCAAAACAAGTAGTGACACTGTAGTTTTTTTTTTCTACTAAAAGACTACATACTCAGACTGAGCTCTGAAGCTAAGATGGGTTTCACTGCAGATTTGAGGTCAATTCAGTTTCAAGGCGAAGCACCGAACCTAAAAAAAAGTCTAGTTTGTTTGTTTTTTCCCCCGTCAGTTATTTATCTTGCTTTGGGGAGACATTTTGATATTTACAACTTTTGTTTTCAGTTTGTGATTGGACTTCTGAAGCTGAATTCACCTCAGTCTGGATTTACAGCATCATCTAAAGATGTGAAAAAAAGAATGACAAGCTAATAAAAGAGTCAATGAGAAGTCATTTCAAATCTCGAGCCGCAAGCCAAACGTTTGCGGACTATGTAAATGTCATTGACGCGTCAATGATTCCATCTTCTTTTGATCATGCAATATCATGTATAAAGACGTATTGTTGGGGGCGGGATGGGTCGGGCGCCAAGACGAATAATGTCCAGTGACTTATGTTATGATAATAGTTGACTTTCTGTTAACTCCTGAAATGCAGATGTTGCCAAAATACCATCAACTATCATGTGTTACCATGAGAGAAAAAAAAAAAAGAAAAAAAAAGAAAAACTGTTTTGGTTTTGTATAACAAAAGAATGATATACTGATATTTGTCAAGTAATACTGATGAGATCTTTGTTTTATGTGTTAACTACAGACTCCTTTCTGTTTACTTTCTATGTATTTTTGGTATGATGTATGACGATTGTTGTTCGGTCACATCAGACTTTAACATCTCAGATTCAGTTTTGACTCACTAATGGATGACTGCTCGTCGAAATCTCAACACCCAAAAATGTACAAAAGTCTGTTTGTAACGTTGCTCGATCGCGGACAAGCGGACGGACTCTGGAAGAAGCTCGTTGCTTTTCACGGATTATGACGACATGCTGATTTTGATTTGAAAATTACAATGTCTAACTAATTCCTATTTGTGAATAGTATTCCAACTCACCATGATGACAATTTCTGTTATTGAAACACATTTTGAGAAGGTCGAATAAAGATATTTTACATTCAAAAAAACACTATTCTGACTGATCATGTGAATTTAAAGCTCCAGTGCCGACGCCTGGATCCATCGTCGTGCATGAAGTTGTGGCTGAATCGGGACTATTTGTGTAATTAACGGCCAAGCCAGAGCACCCAGTTCTGCTGTAGCGTTGAAAGGGTGAGTCACACAACCAAAAATATCACACAGGGCCGCTGCACACAGATGCGCGCTAAGAGGGTGGCATCGCCTGAGACCGCCTGCGACTGGAGAATCCGCAGCCTGTCACAGCGAGCACCTGTAATTCATCAGTGGGTTCCTCCTCTGTGTGGTCTGCTCTCAGCGGCTACCGCACTGGTCACCCAGCAGTGTTATTTATTGAATTCGATGTCCACTCGTGAAGACACAGTGAGACTCAGATACCACACAGCTGGCTCCACTTCAGCTCAAAACTCTACTTTTAGAAGCCTCAAATGTTTGGGACTGAAAAGATGATTCTTAACACAGGACCCAAAGTGGTTGCAAACAAAATTGAACACTTTGTAAGTTAATGATACCTCATTACCTCGGTTAGCAACTTTAACAATACATCCTTAGCTTTGTTTACACGGATTGCTGGCCTACAGCAAACTTCCTGACTCTTGACTCTTTCTCTCTCTCTCTCTCTCTCTCTCTCTCAAAATGTAATACACCACCTTTCTAATTTGTTAAGTACTGGTCGAGTTTCAGTAGTGGCAGAAACTCCGAAGAGGAAGGGCCGTGCATTATACATATACAAGAGCTGGTTTCTACCATAGACTGTATAAAAGATGGACGTAGCAACGGGCCCTGAAAAATGAAGCCAACCCGGAAGTGTCAAAAACCTGCAATATCACTATGTCCGCTAGTCCTGGCTCCAAAAAGCCCTGGCTCCCATAGAAATGAATTGGAAAAGAAGTGATCACAGATCATGAAATACTGCATTCCTCCAGCTCAGGATTTATTTTTTATTAGTTTTCATGGTCAAATTCAGAGATCAGGTGGCCAATCTGAAAATAAATCAAAACTGAATTTTTAAAAAATCATCAACATTTTGCGGGACAAGAGGCGTGGCTGGCTTGATTGACAGTCAGCAGCGACAATGCAGACGAAGGAACAGAAGGCGGTAAATGTGGGCGGGCAGAGAGGGCCCGCCTCTCAATCCGTCTGACCAATCGCTGCTCCCATGGCTCTCCCCCCTCCGACAATTTTTGCGTCACTGGCTCCAAAAGTCCAAGATGTCAACCAGGAAGTAGCAAAACCCTGGCTTCATTTTCTCAGTGCAGAAAACCAACGGGTGACGTCACGGTAGCTACGTCCATCTTTTATACAGTCTATGCTGGCCACCATGAACATCCACAGAACTGAATAGCTGCTGGGGTGTTTCAGGTGAGGGACAAACTGCCTGACGTTGCAGACTGTCAGTAGAGCCAGACTGGTTACATGGCTTCTGCAAATGAACTGTACAAGAAAGACTGCTGCAAGAAACTGTACAATTTTGTCCTTTGATAGCTGGGAGGGAGGAGAGAAGTGAGGAATGACCTGCAAGAAAGGCCTCAGACACGATCTGTAGACAGCGCACTTCATGTTTGGAGTCTTAACTCCCGGAGCCATCACGGTCTATAACTTTACAGCTGCACATGAAATAATGTCAGACGCTGTTGTTCCCAAAGAGGATCATCCAAATCCTTAACCAAAGCTAAAATACACAGTTATGAATCCGTCTCCCTTCACGCTGCCATTTCATTTCAAACTTAAATAGATATTAAGACAAACCCAGATAGACGAGTGAAGCTGTGAACTTTATTCATCCGGAACATTAAACAACTGCTCGTTTGCAGAGGATCAGATAAATCACACGACTAATGAGTGCTACTTACTAGCAGGTCTGTGTAGGTTGGAGGAGATGAAACTGAAAAGGTAATAGAGTTGTGATCGGAGCTTCGTGTGTCTGTGTGGTCCTTTCTCTGCAACGGTCTGTGTTTCTGAGAGCAGCCAGTGGACCTACCACACTCCAACGTCCAACCTACCACAGTCAGCCTCACTCAAGTAGAATCTGTCGACCTCGACCGACCGCACTGTGTCACGCTGCGTCAGCTGTTTAGCAGATTTCACTTCCGTCTCCAGTAAGCAAATAAACTGCCAGCGTTTCGTGCAGATCTGCCAGGATGTGAAGCTGAGATTCTGGGGTTTTAGAGAAAGTCTGCAAATTACAGGATATCTGCTGGGTGACAAACTGCACGTGGGAAGTTTGTTCATTTAGAGATCACTACAAGTAATCGTGTCAGTCCAGTCTCATGTCGTGCAAAGCTTTCCAAAACAAAAGCAGCCACGTCACATAATGTCATATTTACTATTCAAGATTAAATTTTCTTACTATAAAATCCAATCAATCCAATATTTTGAATTCACAAGAACAGCAAAGAATCTAATTTGTCAGTGACACAGAAGCACCAATTTATTATTTTCTGCATCACAAACTAAATGCATGTGCGTTGCCGTAGCAACACGATGCACATTGTTTGTCTTTTGTCGCCGCGCGGCTCCGTTCAGGGCCGTTACCAACGCACAGCTCGACAGGTTTGCAGATATGATGCATTCCGCCGGCTGAGGATCTCCATCAGAGAGAATCTGGTTGGGAGAAAAAAAAGAAAAAAAAACAACAAACGTGCACATCAGCTTTTTTTTTAAACCACTGTTGTATTGTTGTTATAAATGCAAGCTTTTTGCTGCATGTACAAAAGGATCAAACAAACCTTTCTGCATCTAAGAAAATAAAGAAATAAAATTCTGTGCAGGGTCACAGAGGTGAGAAACTTATCCCAACACACGACCAGCACCACACAAGTGTTATTAGATGATCTGTGAAATCCTGAATTACGTCCAGTAACAACAGTGTTCATCATTTTCTCTTCCTACAGAATGGTTAAAGAAAGACTGCAGTAGTTGTGATTGCATGGTCAGGGTTTGGTCGGGGGTAAGGCACTAAAACAGTTGGTCGGGAAAGATTGTTGTTAAAATTGAGAAAAGGTGCACTTTAATTTCACGTCTGTGGCAGAATAGAAAATCTGGTCTTCTCTCTGAATGCCCATCAACCACGCTGGCTTCATTATTTATTACTTACTTAAAAGGACATCGTAGATAGAATGACTATCGCGAAAGCTGTGTTGAGTTACACATTCTGCAAACAAGTTAAGTAAATGTAGTAATATTAAAAAAATATAAATAAACCCTGAGTCAGATCAGGGGAAATCCCAGAAGTCATTTAGACCTGAGTTGTCCGGTCACAGTGGTTAAGCCTGAGTTAATAAGACAAACAATTGCCCTATCAGGAAGTCCCAAGGTAATGACTGTTGGGTTCGTGACCCAAAGAGTGGCTATGAGTTCAACCTGAGCTCTCTGAAGGGCAGCGATTACCCCGTCAAGAATGAGAAATACACCTACCACCTGTCGATCTGCAGTGCGCTCCAGAAAGACGTTTGCACCCATGCAGACATTGAGTCTGTCTCCTCCTGCCAGGTGGATGGAGATAACCACAAGATTGCAGGAATGGCAAACCAGAACCTGAGTTATGTGGGAGACCACATCATCCTAGACTACACCAATGGAGACACCTGTCACAAAATTTACCAAAGATCCACAGCGATCTACTTCTCCTGCGACCTCAACGAGCATCCTGGAGAACCCAAGTTTCTTAAAGAGACTCCAGTATAGTTTAAAACTAAAGCAAATTTGGAAAATGCTACCAGCCCAAAGCCAGAGTCATGTGCCACAATTATGTCACACAACGATAACAACATATTTGAAATCTTTCGTGCCGTGAAGGACGAGGCTGATGAACGGCTTTTACGCACAGTTCAAGGCATTACCTGCGGTCCCTCTGAGCGTCAAGAATCGGTCCATCAAGAAGTACATCCTCTAATAACCAGAAAATATCATTTCTGTTTTTAGGAGACTGTGTGATGATTGAACACAACAGCTCTTGTTTAGGGTTAGAAGCAGTGGGTTATAGCTGATGTCAGTCCTCAGGAACACCTGAAAATCAGTTTGTTTAATGTGACAGACTTCAGCTCAAAGTAAAAGAAGCTTTGACCCTCCTGGATTTCACGTCGTCGTCCTGACGATTTAACCGTCTCCCCGGCAAACGGAAAAACATGTGCAGAAGGACTTGAAATTGACACATCTAAGGAGTTTCAAGACTATTATAAAAGATGGTGAGATAAGCTCAATTGGATCTTGTGCCTGCACTGTGTAATCATATAACCCCACTCTTGTTTTTCTGTAGTGTGAGAAATTTTATTTGTGTTTTGTGTGTTTGCTGTAATCCATTTTGTGCTGCTGTCTTGGCCAGGTCACTCTTGGAAAAGAGATTTTAAATCTAAATGACTTTTTTATTTTATTTTATTTTTTTACCTGATTTAATAAAGGATACTGATTGATTGATTGATTGATATTAAATTCTAAACACATTTTGTCATCAAATAATCATTTAACATGGAGAAATCACTGATTGTGTGATCTTTTGCAGTGTGAAAACACTAAAAGTCATGCAGTACATTTATACCAAGTACAAGTACAAAAAAAAGTTTCATCCAAATATCCTTAAAGCACCCAAAACTAAACTGCTAATTATGCACAAGTGTTGATGTATGAATGTGTTCATGACTTTATGTCTTGTCTATGTTATAACTACTTTATGTGGTTATTTGCTGGGTGAATTTCTCCTGAGAGATCAATAAAGTTTGATCTTTTTTTCCAGTCTGTCTATAATCAATAACATTAATTCATCTTTTCATTATATTTTGTGGTGTGAACCTAAATCTGCAAAGTAGCTTCTAACATTGTGAAAGAACCTTAGCAAAGTAGATGTGTGTAATATTTGCATCTGAAATTTAATAGTTAAAATTAACTTAAGAGAAAACATGATGTGTCCTTTCATTGTTTTTACAGACCGTCAAAAATAACAGTCTTTATTAAAACCTTATTTCTTTTTCGTGCCTTTTTTGGGCCATTAAATTCGAGAGTTAACACATAAAACGGAGGTCTTGGAGTTCACTGCAGCGTACTTACAGTGGACACAGATCTCACGGTGCTGTGTCCTGCGTCAGTTAAAGTTTCAGAACCTCCGTTTTACCTTCACCATGAGACCACCTGGGGAACCGATACAGACGACGGAGGAAGAACACAGAGCCACGGTGCATCTCTCGGAGTTCCTGTGCGACTAAAAGCCGGTGGTGGTTTTCTGTCCGCAGCGCCCCTCGGCCACCGTAAGTTCCTTCCAGTCCCTTGATGTCCGGTTTGTTTTCCCTTTTGTCAGAGCGTGGTGTGTCGACTGGTTGCTGGCCTGAGGCTGGCAGGAAGGAAGGAAGGCACTGACCACAAACTGTCCTGCGGTCGCGAGCACATCCAGTAAAATCAGCTTCTGTGTGTGTGTGTGTGACAGAAAGACACAGAGATACAACAGCTTTCTTCTATAGAGCCGTATTTCTGACATTATACTCACAAATATGCACTTCCTGCTCTGGCCTTCAAACATTTGAGGCATTTTTCCAGATGTCAGACCGCTTACAAGTATGTGACATGCTTTCTTGGCAACACTACAGTCTTTACTTCATGCTATATGAACGGCAGCGTATGCAAACAAAGCAGAAGATGTCCTGTGCAAACTATCATTTCCTCACTTTTTCATGCAGTCGACTCGTTTGAGAAGGAAACTCGCACCGCGCTGCTGCTGCTGCATGATCTTTGCATCTCCAGAGAAAAACAGATTTCGAAGTTTGCAGTGTTTTGGAATGCAGCTTTGTGATAATTTGGCCCTTCACACAAGGGCCGATGTCAGCACAAAGAGTTGTCTCTCTTTTTTTTTTTTTTGGCGGAGTCAGCACTCATAAAAATAGATTTAGCTTTAATAGTCAGCATCTGTGTGTGCACCGGGAGAATGAGGATAAATGATAAAAACTGGGGGGGAAGATAGTAACAAAACAAAAGACGCAGAAGGGTCCAGCTGTTTAGAGGCCAGCGCTGAATCAATCCAGGTCAGAGTGCTGGCTCGTCCTTTCACCCACGCAGCCTTAATGCAGCAAACGATGGCCAAAGGTAATATTTAGGGACGCATGGATACACAGCCAAAGTCCAAACACACCTCGCTCTGAAAGAAAAGTTGGGAAGAAACCAGGGAACTAAACATGTGAAGATGCTTTTTTTTTTTCTCCCTCTTTGAGACTATAAATATTAGCCGGTGTCTGTGACTGCAGCCTTCACAAGGACTTTAGTTGGTTTTACTGGACGGTCACATTAACCAAAAAAAGAGTTGCTTTCAAAATGTCCCTTCCAACAAATAGCTCACACGGATGCTCTCTGCCGCTGGTGTTTGCTTTGTGCTTTTCCTTCATCCTCCTGTTGAGCAATGGATCCTCAGAAGCCTCGTTGTATCACAAAAAAGGTAAGAACTGCTTCTGCTCTCCTACAGAATTAATTATTATTGAAAATCATATATTTGTATGCCCCTGCCCTGCCCCGGGGTTGCTACTTTCCACACTAATCAGCACGTGCACTGTGACTTACGGTACCTCTAGCTGTTAAACCATCCCCAACTGGTAAACCGCGAACTTTCCGTCCTCCACACCCTGACCTTGCATTCAGCCCCGTGGGGCTCTTCACAGCAGATCAGCATGTTCCTATTGATCCCCCTCTCAAGGTGACAGACAAACCACATGAGGATAGCTACCCGCAGCCTGCAGGAATGGGAGGAGAGCTCACTGTGGACGCTGGATTTAGCCGTTAATGTGCCTGACCCCTTGCAGCAGGGCTTTATGTGTTCTGCTGAGAGGACGGACATTTATAGCTTTTGCAAAGTTTTGTTGTCCTGAAAAAGTACGTTTCCACCCAGCGGGGGGTCACACCTGTAAGGCTCGAACGGCGAGAAGAGCTTGAAAATGTGAACCCAGATGAGGTAGATATGTCACCTTGGTGCTCGTTTCTATCCACAGGCGTCTGTTCGTACAAAGACAAGCACTACAAACCGGGAGATTCTTTCCGGAGAGGCTGTGACAAATGCTTCTGTCATGAATTTGGCTTCTACTGCTTCGCGTGAGTCGACGGTTCGATTAAAGTTGTTTTCACTGTTTTGATAAAAGCCTTGTTGATGGTCGGTCTGTCACTGATGAAAACTCTCCTCTTCCTCTGCAGGCCAATGAAGCCCACCTCGTGGCCCAGGAAGTGTCGTCGGCTCAGGACAGAGTGCGGTTACACGGTGGTGTACAAAGAAAACCCGCTGGTGGAGTGCCGAGCCTACAGCTGGATAGGATGAAACACTTAACACTATTTTAAATATGTGGATTATGTACGATCTAAATACTAGTTGTCATACAGGTGTCCTGGACAGCAAATCCTTGACGATATTAATGGTAAAAGCTTAAACGAGGATAAGCCAAATTGTTATTTGGTGCTTATGGTCTTAAGTGAAAACAATGGAAATGAAATCATTTTCACCTCCAGGTCAAGTTGCCATGTTTTTCTAGCTTTTCTGTGTCTGTTACACTTGACGTCTTGATCTTTTTCAAGTTATTAGATTCAGCATCAATGTATTCTCTGATGTGAGGTTTGCTCCAAGAAATTCAACATGCCGTAGCACAACAGAATCAAAGTTAGCCGTGTACAGCCTGCACGGTGCATCGACGTGGAATGGAAGTGAACGGTATTTGCATTAAAGGAGCTCTAGTGCCCAACAGTCTGATTGTTTGAATTGCCAGAAATATTCTGTAATGTGACGTTTATAGAGAAAGCTAAAGCATGATGAAAGTAGAATCAAGATAACCAAGACAAAAAAACTGTTAAATAATGCTTTTAAATGGATTCAATCAAACAACACTATAGATAATGTGTCTTCCGAGGCTGCTTATTGAAATAGTCCAAGGATGAGCTTTAACCCTTTGTTGCATACTTTATTTTGTTTTTCTAAAGTTGAAATGGCAAATTTAGTAGCCTATTGTTGTAAAAAATTCAGTGTTACATGTTATGATTGAATGCTCTTTGTCCAACTCTTGAAACACAGAAGGCCGTGACAGATAGCATGTACCCAACGTTTCAACAAGTAACCAAGCCTGTGCTCAGCAGATGGGAGCAGAGCAGATATCTTTTGTATGCTTGTATAAATGCTACGTTTCTTTACCCTGATGTCACTTGTTCTTTGTACGCCTGTATAAATGCCACAACGTTTCTTGACCCGGGAGTCACTTGTTCAGAATCTGTACTGTGTATGTGATTCCTTGCTGCAAGTAAAACTTTGCTTTGACTTAAGAGACGACTCCGTGTACTGATTTGGAGCAGCTAGGACTCCACTGAAGAATTTTTACTAAGATCTATAGTTGTGCTTCTGGCTATCTGAGGGTAGTTATATTAGAAATAAAACATCTGGATCTTTAATATTAACATAAGCAACAATGTTCAGCAGCTAGTTGCTCACATCATTTGTTGTTTTTGGTTGTTTTCTTTTTTAGCACAAAAAAAGAAGAACTTGTGGGAAAGGCAGTGTTGGGTGATAAAAATGAAAGCTTTTCCACAATGCACACAATCAGTCAAAAGTGTTCCTGGAAAAAAGTTGATTAGTGCAGCTCTAAGCAGCGCAAGAACGTCCCCTGTGTTCATTCAATAAGGGAAGCTCCCTGGCAAAACTAGAGAATGAATAAT
>NW_007578816.1:176614-245808 GCF_000690725.1 Stegastes partitus | reverse complement strand
GTTTACTATTGTAGTTGGCCAATGTTGAGTTAATTATTCATCTTTAATAATGAACTCATTTGTATATGCTTATCATATGTATGTGTAGCTATGGCACAAGTTTATAAGGATCCATATAATTAAGCAAATAAACTGTTTTTCAATGTAAAGATTTAATTTTTAAAGTTATTCATCTCTGTAGCTCCCACCAATTATCTTTGTGTAAAAAAAAACACACTTATTTGTGTGAAAAAATGCAGTATTTTTCTTCAAATAGTAGGAAAGTGCAAGCATAAATTATATACAGCATGTGCCACTAGTAATTACTTCAACTTTGCTCACAGTTACGTTTCACGACTAAAGGTCAGTCGTAACGTACCTGATTTCATTGACTGTATATAAGCTTATCTCATACTAATGATTGGCTAAATATTACCAGTTTTACATTAATGATGGCCGAATTTAAGAGAACCTTCTACAGTATGAACTTTTTCTGAACTATTTGCTATCCAGCTACTGCATCTTTGCTGTGCCAAAAAAAAAAACTGAAAAATTAATGAAATGCTTCAAGGATTCTGGAAGGTTTTGCTTTTACTTTCATGTCATCCATATCTTTCATTGAACTCGCTTCTTCCCTCCTTCTGATCTATTTCATCTTTGTCATTCGTCTATGCAGTGGTCCTGAGTCCATACGGACTGAGCGGCACACTAACAGGTCAGGCCTACAAGATGAGCGACCCAGCAGTACGGAAGCTGATGGAGGAGTGGAGCTACTTTTACCCGATGGTACTTCAGCAGAAAGAGGGAAGTGGAGAGAAGGAAAATGAAGAAGCAAGCCAAGCCTATGATCGCAACTGTCACGTGGCGGTGGAGGTCATCGTAGGTATGGAAAAAGGAATAAAAAAAAAAAAAAGAGTGAAAAACACATTTGCTGGCTTTAAAGTGGCATACAAGGTTAATAAAAGGCACCCTCGGTTGCAGAATTTACTGCTTTACGCTGTGGACTCATCCTTTCAGCCCGAGAACAGCAGTGACTAAACACATTAAACCGCAGCTATGTTGCTCTACTAAAGCAAACAGTGAGGGATCAACATCGCATTGATTACCTCTGGTCTCCGTGTAGACTCCCAGGCAGTCTGAGCTGAGGTATTAGTAGATGGGGTGCTTTGACTGCAATGATCCTCGCAGTCTGTCAGCACATCTGAAAGTGGAAAAGGGGGAAACGACTGGAAGGCAGGAAAGGAGAGAGTAGGACAGGCAGAAAGGAACGATGGGGAAGTTGAGGTAAAAACCCCAGGGAGTTACTCTTAACAGCTTCGTCTAATCAGTCTGATCCCACAGCGTTGGGTTGACCTGATTACAATTAAAACTCCTTTGGATACCAGTGGCTTTTACATCTTAAGAGGAAAGCCTGAAATAATATTGAAGGAGCGAGCGTAAAGGGAGTTCTGATTTGATTATGCTTTATATGAACAGTGAGTGAGAAAGTGTGTGATTACATTAATGGATCAAGTGCATCACATATAATTTATCGCTACGATATTTGTGGCGAATTATCAGAAATGTTTGGGACATTTGTCACTTTCTTTAGCAAACTAGTTATGCAGAGAAAGCCTGGATAAGACATTTACTAGTTCTTTTAACCGATTCTTCCAAACGTTAGCAATTTTTGACACTTGTAATAAATACTGCAGCAAGATGTAAGCAGCAGCCATCCTGTTGTTTCGTAACACTGAATTCTCTTTTTGTTGTATTCTTAGGTGGAGTAAGGATGACCTACCCAGCTGCTTTCGTGCTGATCGCCCAAGGGGACCTACCAGTGGAGCAGCCTCCACCTGTTCCTGCAGCTCAGGGCCTCAACAAAGAGCCGAACCACTGCAGTGTGCCGCTGACACCGCCGACGTCACCGGAGCAGCCCTGCTCTGGTAACAGATGCACATATAGGCACCTGCCTGCAGGACATAAAACTAACGTGTTAAAACGTGTAGCGCTTATACTAAACACCCATTTAAACCACACAAAACAACTCTGTTTCACTCTCCAAACATACGACCAATCTAATGAAATCTGATACATAACATTATATATTCATATATATTATAATATATATAAATTTCAGTCTTTTTCTTTTGCTAAAAATTTCTCATATTAACTTTTAATAGAAATAAAGATGGTGCTTGTAGGATATGGAAGAAGTAAAAAGTCAAGACTGATCTCCTGCATATCTGAATTCTCTTAAAAAAAAACCTGTACTCAGTCCTGTATTATGACATTTATTCCACTCTTCTTCTTTTCAGCTGACAGTGGCTTTGTCACCTCGGTCTCCAGTGTACCCACACCGGACAGCAGCATGGGGATCGCCAGCATCAGCCCAAAGCATTCTGGGAAGAAGTTGACTTGCCAGGTGGTCCATCAAGCCTGGAGGGAGTGCTATCTGAACCAGCCTCAGCATTTGTAAGTTAAACCGGAGTTTGCTTCCTCTGTTTGCTGTGATTATTATTGAAGTGCAGTGATGCAGCTGAGCTGGTGCCCTCACCGATCTGTTTGTTCCCTGCAGACCGAATCAGCAAACTGATGTGACGCCCAGGAAGGAAGTGCCAAATGTAGTCACCACGTGGGACTTTAACGACCTGGGAGCGAGAGCGCCCTGCAGCTGCTCCAGGTACTACAGAGCCGCGCCCAAGCTGTTCAGTTTAAGAGTTATGTTTATCTGTACAGTACCTGAGCTTTGTTTTCATGTTGATGGATCTCTGACAAAGACTTTGCTTAGGGATCTTTAAAAAACGTTTTCAAATTAAATCAACACTCTATACATCCATTCATTTTCTCCTACTTGTCCAAAGTTCAGCCAGATTAGCACTTGGCTACGCAGGTCAGTACAGACATCCTTCTCCTCAGCAATGCTTTTCAGCTCCTCCTGGAAGACCTGAAGGTGTTTCCAGGCCAGATGAGATGTGTAATTCCTTCAGCGAGTTCTTGGTCTCCTCACATTTGGACGTACCCAGAAAACCTACAACCGAAGACGCCCAGGATGTATTCTTTTTAGATATCCGAGCCACCTCAGCTGGTTTATTTTGCAGTGAAGGAGCAGTGATTCTACTCCAAGTTCAGTCCAGATGTTGGAGCTCCTCACCCTATCTCTGAGCCAAAGCCCAGCCATCCTATGGAAGAAACCTATTTCGACCACTTGTATCTGCAACCTCATTCTTTCAGTCACTACCTGGAGCTTGTGACTGTAGCTGTGGCCTGAAATGTAGACTGTTGTGGATACAAGTGGCCGAAATGAGTTTCCACAAGGTGGCCGGGCCCAGCCCTAGAGATAGGTTGAGGAATTCCGACATCCCGAGGGAGCTCAAGGCAGACTTGCTAAAAGGAGCCAGCTCAGATGGTCCGGGCATCTGATCAGGATGCCTCCCAGGCACGTTCTTTTGGGGGTTTTCAAGGGTTGTTCACGTGGGAGGAAACCCCAGGGTATACCCAGAACTTGCTGGAGGGATTACATCCATCATCTGGACTGGGAACGCCTTGGGGTCCCCCACGAGGGACTGGAAAGCATTGCTGAGGAGAGGAACTTCTGGAATGACCTGTTCAGCCTGTTGCTACTGCGACCAGGGGGCACAGGAATACTATAAGGGCTTTAAAAAATCTGAATGTTGAGTCTCTTTATGTGTGAGACTGTAACATAATTATTGCTATCATAATATCCTCCATATGTACGTTCTAACAACATGTTTGAATATCCTATTTAATGGCACTGCAGACAACATGCTGCCCTACAACAGGTTCTTCAGAGGGTTTTAAACAGATTGTTATTAATTCTTTGTTGCAGGTTAAAGCAGCAGAAGCTGAATCTGACCAACACATCAGCTGTCAACCCCCAGACTAGTGCCAACCCCACTCAGTCTTCTGGCCCGTCATTATATCCTGCCCCCCTTCCCAAACATAAAACCAGCGAGAAGACAGAAAAGGCTGACAAGCAATCCAAGAGGCCAGCTGTGATTCCCTTCCACCATCGTCTGTCGGTCACACAGGAGACCCCTCTGGAACAGGACTCGCCAGGAGGGCCCCAGCTCGGCGGCCTTGTGGCGCTGGAGCCGCCCATGGAGCCTCTGGCCGCTCTGCCGCCCTGCAAGTATTCCAAGCCCCTCTCCAACGGCAGAAAAGCCCCTGAGTCCCTTCTCCATTCACCCATGTCTCCGCTTCCACCCACTCTCAGCCCACATCCTCGGGTACAGGACCCAGAGGTTCTGGATGGACCAGTGGACATGACTGTGTGTCCAGATGGAGCCTCGGGGTTGGGGATGATTACCAGTGAGACGGCTGTGTATACAGCTCTGCTAAGGCAGAGAGAAAATGGGGCTGGCTGGTGGAGAGGCTTCAGGACTCCCAGGACTGATAAGACTGACTTCAGACCTCCTGACCTCCCGGCTGATAAACTAGAGGAAGTAAAGACAGAGACAACCACCGAGGGAGCTCCTCTTAAGAGGTAGGAGAGATGCACAAAAACAGGGTTTTGCAAAGTGTTAGATACATTTACGAAGGGAAGGGCAAAGGGCAGAGTACAGATAAAGAGATTTTTTTTTATATTGGACAAGGGTGCCTGAGCCAGACTAGATATAAAACATAAACAATAAAAACTAGGGATTTATTTTCAGGTAGTTCTTTAGTTGCAATGTGTGACACATCCAATAAAAGCACCTGACTTATGATGAAAATAGGATGTATGAGGACACAGAAGACGCCAAGCGAGACAACGAGAATAAACTACTGTTGCATTTGTGTCTTTGCCTCCTCCAGACTCTACACACAGACTCACAAGAGATTTAAGATCTCAGAAGAGAGGATGAGAGACCACATCCACACTTTAGGTCTGTTCCAGCAGCCGGGTGTGGAGGCACTGCGGGAAAGTGGGGATGATCCCTACGACTTTAAGGAAGGAGACATTGAGTACACTTTCTCCACTTCCAAGAGATTAAAGGGTCAAGGGCGAGAACCCAGTAAGAAGGCCAAGGTAGGACAACACGCAATCTGGAAACACACAGCAGTAAGGAGTTAACGTTCAGGAAAAATGCTATGACAAATATTTTTCTATTAACTAAGAATCATATGTTGTTCATCTTACTTCTACCTCCTGTCTTTTAGCCCAGTGTTATTGTTTTCAGCCTGCAGCCTTGCTGTTTGATTTATTCTCAAAGCTGTCATCAGCGTTGTAGCAGCAGGCAGCTGTTTTCAAGTTAAAAAAAAAAACCTCTGATAAAGCCTTTGTACCCAACCTGTCCTGCGCCAAATAGCAGATAGACAAAGTCAGTGAAGAGCTGGTAAACACATTGGAGGAATTATCAGCTAAACAGGCAGATATTTCCCTCAGGAGGTTGCGGAGAACCAAATGGAGAGTAAATACTGTACTTTAATTAGCCGTGAGACCACCAAATAAATAATTAGGATGCTGTGACTCTGCAGGATATGTAAATCAGCATGTTTTTACAAATTTAAATTTCAAATTCAAGGTAACGTATCAGCAAGTCACATTCATGTTTTCATATTCATAGTTGTGTCTGCTTCCCCCTAGTGGCCCAAAAATTTGATGTTGTGAGTTTAAATACAAATTAATAGACACACGTGCACAAAAGTGCCAAAATAACACAATGGTTTTTCACACCTTAGTGACAGTGACATATGTTTGTATGGGACAAATCCAATATGTGACACAAGATAATCATAAAAACAATGCTCTTGTCTTTTCATTTTGTTGATATTGAACTGAACTTGATCTGATAATTTTCTCTTTTTTTAATAATTAATCCACCAGGGAGAAGAAATCACCAGTAACGGTGCACTGCCCGATGGAAAAGACGCTATGTCCATTTTTAACTCGGCTCCAAAATCAGGTGAGGACATAACCACCATCATCAGTTACACATACAGTAGACTGTGTGCATACTCACGAGTAACGTTATGGTTTGTTGTTCATAGATGAATCAGGTCAAGATGATGGAGCTGCAAAAGCCAACCCCTCTCTGACCAGAGAAAAAGATCTGGTGGTCAACATCTCTGATCTCGACAACATATTTGATGAAGATGAAGAAGAGTTGGGGGTAAGACATCATTATTTAAACGATATATTATTGCATATTTTCTTTGCTGAGCCTTCTAGTTGTATTTCTAGCAGACATACTTCAATTAGCACATTGAAAAAGTCACCATATTTGAGTTAACCCTCTGAACCCTCAGCAGTTTGGGGCGACTTTTGCCTGTGGAAACAGAAAAAAACATGGTTACACGTAGACTCAATGTGTTCTGTGTTAAAATGTAATGAATCACAGAATATAAAAAAATGCAAATTAAATTTCTTAGGTTGTTGTTTTATACATTTTTAAAAACTGAATCAATATGTACAACATTTTTCAAGTGCCCACAGCTGTTACCCATTCTGTTAAAAAAAATAATGACTGTGTATATATTATAGATATTTTACTGCTTCCGTTCATAATTTGTTTCCGTACTTGCCTCTCGTCTGCTTCATGTGAACACGACTTGAAGTTCAGCCAAAAAGTCGCAGAGTGTTTGTCATATGACTGAGTCACTAATGGCCTCTCGAGTGCAGAGGTTTTTATTTTCAAAGAATCTAGTTCGACAAAACACTTTACTTAAAATGAGACATGTTGAATGAAATGATTTTGATGCAATATCACAATTTTTAGCTTGGATTTAGATTATTTTCCTGACAGAATGGCACACAGTTATTTCAGTCGGAAAGTTGAAAATCCAATGATTCTTTCTCCTTTTACAGTTTGTGGTTCTCATAAGTGGTGTAATTTTGGTTGCTTATTAAAGGGATAATATGCCTGTCAAATCTGCCAGCGGGGTTTAGAGGGTTAAAAATTTAAACGCACCAGTTTAGTGACACCAATATTAGGTATTAGTATAATTCTCTCATTATGCATAATGCGTTATACTCCGCTGCTCCGGAGCACAAAATGTTGTGTAATGAATAAATAAAACTAACCCTCTGATCTTTTGTGGAATAATTTGTAGACTGTTTATCCAAACCAGCACTCAACCAAGCTCCCAGTGTCAACAGAAGATCGCCCTCTTGGGAAAGAAGGGAGAGTTGCAGTGCCGTACCCATCGAGTGAGTGATGAGTATTTAGTCCTAAGATTTCACTGAAATAACCCTAAGTGGTATCTAAATGCAGGTTTATATATAGTTGCTTGTTTAGTGTGTGCGCGCCGTTATAATTGAATTCCATTAAACATCTGTAAACTACTCTCCTCCTCCTCTTTTTTTGTCTCTCTCTACGTTCCTGTCTCCTTTCAGCAGTAGCAGATCTCCAGCGGATGTTTCCCACCCCGCCTTCTCTCGAGCAGCACCCGGCCTTCTCTCCCATCATGACGTACCGTGACACCCCGAGTCAAGAGCCCCCCGCGCCCAGCGGGACAGCCGACCACCTGCCGTCACTCGCCTCCAGCCAGCTCACTGAATACAGGATGGAGATGGACGAGGGTATGGTCAGTCCCAGGCAGGATGACATCAAGGTGAGGATATATATATTAATATAACATATATCAGTGTGAAATTTTATATTCATGGCTGTAAATATTTAAACCAAAGGCCCAAACTTGTTGTATTTAAGTCATTGCTGTCCTCTTATTTGACCTCCTTAAATTGCTGCATTGGTGGTAAAGCCCAGAAGACCAAAACTGTACAGAATTTGAATTGTAAAAGTAATTTTCTTTTTCTTTTTTTCTTTTTATGACTGAAACCGAAGCCTTGTACACTTGAGCCTTGTTCTCGTGAATATATCGGATATCTTTCATTTTTTTAAAAGGAAAAAAAGGTGGAAGTGGCAGGTGATGGCTGCTTCTCCTTGGTTTATAATAATACCAAAAAATAAATAAAATAAAAATATATCAGCGTGTTTAGCCTTGTGCAACATACAATCAAGGAGAAACTTGAGAAAATAGCACTAAAGAATGAGAATGAAATAGCTCGTGCTGATTAATTACTTTCATAAATTACTTGAATCCACTAAACATTTTGACATCAAAGGGAACGTGGATACACATGGACTTGTTAACCGACTGGCTGCTAGCTATCGAGCAGCTGGTCAGGCTCCCACATGTTGGAATTGTTTCACTAATACCTTTAGTTTGCTAATTAGCTCTCTGTGCCTCAGTCAAACATCTGCACTGACTACAGGCTCTGTGAGCTGGGACGTGATAATTATAGCAGAATGCACTCAGTCACTTTGAGGTGCGTCTGCTTGTTAATGCAAACAGGTCACTCCAAATATGTAAACACATGCAAACAGGACGGAAGTCTTTAGTTTGACATTAGATCTGACTGCTTCTAAGTAGCTTCGTGACAAATGAGTTGTCAGAACTGGACACTTGAAGAGTCTTTAAAGGTTGTTCCAGAGCTTGCTTTCTTTTGTGCCGCATTACTGGTAAGGTTAAAATGTGGCATAAAGGCTTAGATAATGTGTGTTGAATATCTCTTTGGAACAGCTCCTTAATAAATGGTCATTTCAGTAGTGCCTAATACAGAAAACCTCAGATTAGAAAAATACAACCAACAAGGTCTTTATAATACTAGAAAGTGTTGTCTGTGGCGCCTGATACAGCATTTTTCTACTGTGCGGTGGAGCTCCTTTGTTGTCTAGAAACTGTTAAAAACACTTCAGTGAGCCACAGGGACCGCCTTGTGATTGCATTATAATGTACTTGGACACCACAGTTTATTTTGAGTTGATCTCACTGAAACTATCCTCCTGCTGGAAATACTCACAGCAGCACTAAATGTGAAAGATGTTTACTAAACACTACAGTGCCTTTTAGGAAATTAGTTATCCTTGTCACAAAAACTGAAATACACACAGATGACTGGTTTTGTTCCCACGTGAAGTGAGAAAATACTGAGAGGACTAATATACACTAAGAGGACTAATACACTGGGAGCCTGTAAACACCACAAAAATACTAAAATTTCACCATTACCAGAACCAGATACTGTAAAACCAGAGAGAACGGTCAGATGTTCAACTGTCTGACAGCCCTTGATTTACCACATCGAAGGTTAAAATTGTGCTATTCCATCAAAATCACTTCATTCTACATGTGTCATTTAGAAATCTGCTAAAAAAAAACAAAACTGCACGAACCAAAAACAAAAAATTCTCAGCACAACTGAGAAGCCATTTGCAACCAGCACTCACTGACAGGAGCAAAAAAACACCCAGAACCTGCTCAAGTTTCAGAGAGTTAATGGGATCAGCAACATTATCCTTTAAGAACATGTTACTGACTTTAGTTTGCCTTTTATTCAGATGGTCTGTACAGTCTGAGGATGTGCACTCAGCAGATTAGTTAAACTTTTAAAAGCAGATGGGATTCTTCTAATATGTTCACTGTGTGTTGGTCAAAAACCAAAACAGTTCCTCTCCCTTGGTTGACCTCCTTGTAAAACTGCTTTCTAATTTTCTTTTCCTATTTACCACCTTCATGTTTATTAGAAAGATGTTTTGTGGTGTTATAAATAAATGTGATCCAATACCTCCTGATAATCTATAACTATTTCCTCTCTGTCCAGCCACAGATAGGCTCCTCCATGTTTGCTCCACTCTCCTGCCTACCCAGCCAGACTCTACCACCGCTCAAGATTCCCGAACAGTGTTACTACCGCCCTTCCTGGGCCCTCATGCCCAAAATGGAGCATTTCCCTGCGGTCATGCATCCCCAGAATGCCGCCTTCACAAAGGATGGATACACGTGAGTAGTCAGCTGACATATGCTTTTGCGACCAAAGGGACATAAAACTTTATCACGCAGCTACTTAAAGGTTTTATTAAGGTTTTTTGGATGGCTTGTTGGAGCATGCGATTTCTTAAAGGTTAATGAACTTTTAGAGTCTCTAGAAGAAGTGCAGTGTTTTAAGGATGGAGCTGTCAGTTGGTCAAAGGACTTTCCTCTGTTTGGGTGTGAGAAGCTGCATGACCTTTAAGAGCTGCTCCCTAAGGCTAATCTCGTTTGTCCGTCTGACTGTGTTTTTTCTTTCTTTACTGTGTGTGTTCTCCAGAAACGTTCCCAGTGTCAACACCCTCACAGACCAGGAGTATGGCCAGATGAGCGCCACCACTGCCTCTGTGAGCACCACTATTGGCATCCTCCCATCTCCTGCCACCCCACGCTTCTCTGTGCCCACCCCAAGGACCCCACGTACGCCACGGGGCATTAACGCCGCAAGCTCTGGGCAAGGTTCAGTGAAGCAGGATGGTACTGAGCTTAGCTCACCTGTCTCCACGCCCTCCACCAGCTTGCCTCTTAGCTCTGTAGAGCCCCTGGCTCGGCCAGGACCCTCCCTGCCTGAGGCCCACAGCCTGTACGCTATCCTTCTGCTCTCAGACTCCGTCCTTAGTGTCTTCAAGGATCGCAACTTTGACAGCTGCTGCATCTGTGCCTGCAATATGAATGTCAAAGGAGCAGATGTGGGGGTGTACATCCCAGACTCCACTTGTGAAGATCAGTACCGCTGTATGTGTGGCTTCAGCGCCATTGTGAACAGGCGGCTGGCCCACGGCACAGGCCTCTTCGTGGAGGACGAGCTGGATATATACGGTCGGACTTCTGAAGTTGGTCGAGCGGCTGAGAGGAGGTTGGCCCTTTGCCGACGAGACCCAACTATGGGGGATTCCAGGGCCAAGCGTCCGCAGGATGCTGCCCCTGCCTCTCCGCCAGTCATGGTCGTCCTGCAGGAGCAGTGCTCGCAGCCCATTTCGTCCCTGGCATCACTTCATGTCCCCCTCAGCTGTTCCTGTCATGGCCGCAAGGGGGCACTCCTCCAAAGCTGGATGTCAGAAAAGCAGTGGGCAGACGGGAGTGATGCCTGTGTGGAGTGTTACAACGCTTTGGAGCAGGGGCTGCAGTATGTGGACAACCCCACAGGAGGGAAAGTAGATCTAGCAGTTGTCAGAAGTACTGCTCTTCATTCCTGGCCTCACACTAATGGTAAGAAGCATATTTTAGCTGCTAAAGAGGGGATTTAAACAAGTTACAGCTACACACATTCTAGCACGAAAATATGATTTGATTTTTGGTTTAAAAAAAATAAAAAATCCTTATGCCTAGCTGCTGTTGTTACCTAAACTTTGATGTGTTTTATGTGTTTATTTGTGTCTATTATGGTGTATAGAATCTTGCTAACATCTGTTTCTTCTTTTTTTTGTGTGTGTGTGTCTCCAAAGTGGTGGACATGAGCATGTTGTCGTCACAGGATATGGTTCGTATGCTGCTGTCTTTGCAGCCTTTCCTGCAGGATGCCATCCAGAAGAAGAGAACAGGACGGACCTGGGAGAACATACAGCATGTTCAGGGTCCTCTCACCTGGCAGCAGTTTCACAAGATGGCTGGAAGAGGCTCCTACGGTGAGTCAACACGCTCTTTGTAAACAGACAAATAAGCCTGTCTTAGAATGTACTTGTAACACTGTGAATGTCTTTCAAATGATGCCAAGACTAAATATGTCTTAATCTACGTTTGTCTCAGGTTCGGAGGAGTCACCAGAACCCCTGCCCATTCCTACAGTACTGCTTGGTTATGACCGGGAGCGGGACTTCTTGGCACTGTCCCCCTTGGCGTTGCCTTTCTGGGAAAAGTTGCTGCTGGAACCTTACGGGGGGCAGCGGGACGTCGCCTACGTGGTGGTGTGCCCTAATAGCCCCTCTCTGCTGGCTGCGGCTCGGGCCTTCTTCCAGGAGCTCAGCGCTGTTTACGAGGTAGGAGGCATGGTCGGATTCCAACTCGTGTTTGGATGAAGCGATGCTAAAACTCTGCACAGATTCTGAATTTCAATGTAATTTTTGTTCTAATTTCCAGACGTGCCGCCTCGGGAAGCATCGCCCTCTGGCCAAGGTGTCCAGGGATGGCCTTGTGCGCGTGGGGGAAGAAGTGGAGCCAGAAAAGCTGGAGGAGCTGGATGTTGATCAGTGGTTGACTGGACCCTGGGCTGGACAGCAGCACACTGATAATCTCAGCAAACTTAAACTTTATGCTTACTCCTGCAAGCAGCAGCTAGGTGAGAATAAATGAATTGACTAATCTTTAATTATCCGTGTGAATATTAATAAAAGATTAACAACAAATGCTATAAACTTTTCCTTCTTTCAGGCCCCCAGCTCTCAGCTCTGCCTTTGGACAGCAGCCTCCTGTTGCCTCCCAAAGTCCAGCCTCCTGCAAACAACACGTCCTCAGCTCAGACTGCCTCCTCTGGGCAGCCTCAAACTTGGGGCCCTGATGGAGAACAACCTTCAGGTGCTGTCAGTGCAGCTAACGCTTCAACTCCGACCGGTGCATCGTCGGGCCAGGCAGGGGAGGCAACCCAGGGAGGAAGCAGCGATTCTAAAGGGCCTCCTAGTTCCACACCACCAGCCAACACACCAGCAGAAAACCCAGAACTGTAAGACCAAGACCGACTGGGGAAATTACCTCGTTACAAATTGCTCCTCACATCTGAACCGGTACAATTTCTTTCCTCTTTCTGCTCTTTTTCAGCCTGTCTGAGCAGTCCAGAATCGGCATCCCCACTGTGGCCGACTCCATGGACAGCCACGCCAACCCACCAGCTATCGTTATTTACATTGTGGATGCTTTTCTGAGCTCGAGTGGAGCGAGAAATGACGGGGGAGAGGAGGAGGAGGGTGACGAGGTAGAGTCAGGTAGCATTTGGCTACTGGGACTTCTTCGCTGCTACACGGAGATGCTACAGACTTTGCCTGAGACGATGAGGCCTGCACTGGTGCTACAGGTAGGAAAATAACTTTGATTCCCACTGGGCGCCATCAAACAGAATTTACTTGGGATCATCATTGCTTTCTGCCCTTTTGTTTGTATTTTAGGTGGTACCGTGCCAATATCTTCTCCAGCCAGCTAGTGGAGAGAGCCATTTATACCTGCAACACCTACGCTCCCTGGCTTTCTCTTGTTACTCCCAGTGCAGACGTCTGCTGCCCCAGCAAACACATATCAAATCACTGACTGGCTTCGGCCCAGTCTCCACTGTCAACTCGGTACTTAAGAGTCCAGAGGTAAGCAGGGAAATTCATTGATTTGTTAGATTATTTGCAGCTTTTCACATTAAATAAATGCAATATACTCACTCAATACTATATATTTCATCTTTTGTCTTGTTGTTTTTGTCTGGATTTACTCATCCAGCATCCCAGCCCACTGCAGCTGTACTCCCCGCCATTTATCCTCGGTCCAACTCGGCCCAAGCAGCCAGAACCAGGAGAGATATGGGCCGAGCTCCCTCCCAAATACAATGTTCTCTTTGTGGGATACTGCCTGTCACATGACCAGCGCTGGATCCTGGTGTCCTGCACCGACCAGCAGGGAGAGCTCCTGGAGACCTGCATCATCAACATTGATGTGCCCAACAGGTGAGAAATAGTTGTTTGTGTGCACAGCTGTCTATTTAATGTCTGAGATAATGTTCTGATCGCTTCAATTTTCTTATTGTTTTATGTCACTTCAGAGCACGGCGTCCCAAGGTGTCAGCCAGGAAGATGGGACTACAGAAGCTGTGGGAGTGGTGTATTGGCATCATTCAGATGACCTCACTGCCTTGGAGGATTGTTATTGGTCGATTAGGCAGACTGGGCCATGGGGAGCTAAAAGGTAAGTGAGAGAAATACTCAAGAAACTTGTTTTGTCGAAAATATACTTTCTAATGTATTGTACCAGTGGACATGTACTGTGCCAGTTCTTTTTGCTTTCAATGTGGATCTTTGTAATCTCTTTGTTTTCCCAAGTGCATTTGCAGGAAAGAATATAAAATACTAAGCATGCATTGAGTACACAGCACAGTGTTGGCTTCCTGTCCTTTAGTCCTCATACATCTGTCCATGTAATCATCTACTTAAAGGATGCTGTGTTCCTGTAATTCAGTAAAAAAGTGGCAGCACACTTTCTTATTCACAGTCTCTTGCTTTAAGAAATGACAGATTAGTAAGTAGGGCCATTTGTTCAGCACAGACTTAATTAACTCTTCTTTGCACTCATCATATTTTATTTCTAGTTCCCTAATATCCACTTGTATTACTTACAATTCTGGGGACAGACAGGTGCGCAGAGATACTCAATTTGTTTTAAGAGATAAAATGAACTGTGAAGTAATTCACTAGAAAACTCTCCGTCTAAATATTGCTGCTGTTATTTTATTCCTGCTCTTCTCACACCATCTCTCTCCCTCTCATCTAGACTGGAGCTCACTCCTCGGGGAACACTCCCTCCATTCAATAGGGCGCCAGCTGAGGGAGGCTTGCCGTATGTGTGGGATCTCAGCTGCTGACTCTCCCACCATCCTCAGTGCCTGCCTGGTAGCCATGGAGCCGCAGGGCTCCTTCGTGATCATGCCTGGTAAGCTGCACGTCCAACCTCCCTGTTAGAGGATCGCACTAACAAAATGGTTCTGACAGTGGTTGTGTTTATAGCATAAGTAATACCGGATACTGAAGTGCAAAGGCGTCACATTGTTTAGTTTCAGAATGACACAACAGTGACAGATAGAAAAAACAGATTAACCGTCTGAACCTCAAGCGGCTTCTGGGTGTTTTTTCTTCTGCCACATTTTTTTAAAATTGTGGGCAAATTTTTCTCTACCATATAAGGTCCTGCACTTCTATGAAAAGAGCACAACCATTGCTAGAAGCAAAGAGAGCTCAAAAATGTTGTCTGTGTTGTATGACAAAATTCTAATGCTGTAAATCATACCGAAAAACAACAGAATTGGTTTTTTACACGTACAGCATGTCCCAAGTGCCCACAGGTGTTACCAGTACTATACTAGTCTCAGATCAGTTCTGCATAAGCACAGCTGCAGTTCAGCCCAGTTCAGCCAAAAAGTCCCTGATTTTCCAACATGTGACTGTTGGTCACAGATGAGTCAGACGTTATCGTTTGTGCTGAAGAGCAACGTTTTTTTTTTTTTTTCTTTAACAGAATCTGATGAATGCAATTGCCTTTTTAAATGAGATTTGTATTATAATGATTTTAAGCTTAGTTTTGGGTAGTTTTCAAGGCAAAACCTGAAGTCAAACACACATGCAAAATGTGATGGTTCTTCCTGTTTTTGCAGTTTCTTGCTCTGATCAATGGTGTTATATGTGTTATACCACAGGATAAAGTTCTCTGACATTGTATAATTCCACATGTGCTCACCACTTTTTATCTACTTACATTTTCTTGCCTGTTTAAACTAACATTAATGCAAGACATGTATAAATGCACACTAACCTTTCTGTTTCTGCTTCTGCACAGATGCAGTGACGATGGGCTCGGTGTTTGGCCGCAGCACTGCTTTGAACCTGCAGACTTCACAGCTCAACACACCTCAGGATGCTTCCTGTACACACATTCTAGTCTTCCCAACGTCTGCCACTACCCAGCTGGCACCCAGCTCCTACCCTACGGAGGACAATAACGGTACCACTATAAGAGTAGTCTAGAGATTTAACATGCCTTAAGATGTAGATACATTTACTGCAGTGCAATTTTGTACCAACAGGTGGCATCTTTGCGCTTTCAAAATCACATTAAATCGCATTTTCTTTGGTTACTTCCCTTAGATGACATGTTCGATCTTCCCTTTCCTGATGAACTGGAGAATGACATTGGCCATGACATGATGCTGATCACAGGGAACCTTCACCCCTCCCCCAACACCTCTCCTGTGCCCTCGCCCGGCTCTCCGTCCGGGATGGGAATGGGATCACATTTCCAACACAACAGGGTGAGTCAGGATTCAGCGGAAAGAAATAATCATACGGTGGCTCGAACTGAAAGACACTCTGCAACAACAGGGGGAACAATGACATGCCCTGGCACATTAAATGTAAAAAAATAAATAAAAAACATGCTCGTATTTGCTGCATTTCCACGTTACTGTTTAATCAAAAAATCTTGGTATCAGAACTGAGAACTCACCATCAGCTATGATATATTTCTTGCTCTAGACAGCTATTTATTACAGCGGTATCTTGATGGAATGAAAATGCATACCTGTTTAGATTCAGGTTTGATTCTGTACTTTGAAGCATGGGAACTCCTTTACCTACAGTATTATACTTTTGCCAAGTATAATGGATGTAAAGGAATTTGTCTCGAAGGCAAGAGAACAGACGTGTTGACAAGCAATGTTACGCCACATTTCAGACTGTACTGACAACTTACTGACAACCTACTGACAAACTATGGGAACAATCAAAGCAAAGTATACCTGTACGGCAGAACTCGTGTCAGCTCCTTGTACTGTACACACCACTGCCACATTGACCTGTATGAATACACACCATACACAGAGCTGCTGGAAACCTGGAATAACAAAGAATAGGTTGATCAGCTGTGGCAATTACTAACTACAGTAAATGTGCAAGAGATTTCCTTTGAGATATCAAGTTAATTCATTCATATAGCACATTTGAAGCAACAGCAAACGTGTTTCTAGGTAGAGAAAAAGGGTTGGCGTTACAAATTACAATTTAAATCTACATATCAAAGTTAAGACTTGATAGTGTTATTTAGGGTTTGAATTAACTCCAGGAGGTAATGATAAGAATCAAAACCCTACAAAAATTATGTAAAATACAACTTTACTTGATGATATTAAATATTAAGCCTAATATTAAGGAGCTATGACCCAACAAAAGTATGCATGAAAACCCATCAGATCTCAGGATTCCTGAGATTTCTTATAAGCAAGCTTTGTTTTTAGTTTTTTATTTTTATGTATGATATTTTCTTCGATATATTTTTTTAAAATGACTTTATGTAGTTTTATTTTTTTCCTTATTTATATTTGCAACAGTGGAGAGAAATGACTCCCTTAGATAACATAAGTATGCAATATTATTAACTTCCATAACTACCTTAATCTTTTTTGAGCTTTTCATGCATAAAAAGTTCACAGAATGTCGCTTATGGAAGACAGCCCATATTTGCCAGTGCAGATACTCAGGACCTAGATGGATGAATACATGACGCAGGCCGTGACCCAGTCTAACAATGAAGTGTGTAATCATTTGCTGGCCTTCTCCTGCGTCTGTAGAGCCAGGGAGAGCGTTTGCTGTCCAGGGACAATCCTCCAGAGGAGCTGAAGCAGCAGCCGCTGGCTCTGGGCTACTACGTCTCCACTGCGCAAGCAAACGGACTTCCTCACTGGTTCTGGGCCTCCTGCCCTCAGGCTGAGAGCCAGTGTCCACTCTTCCTCAAGGTACGCAAAACACCGCATGTGTGGCTTCAGAATGCCTGTCGAGCTTTTGTGATGGAAGGTGGAGTAAAAAACTTGAGAGATTTGGTTGAGCTTCAAAGAAGCGTATCAGCTTTTTCCGTGGCAGAGCTTCAATATTTTAAACTGTGCCTCGTGTTTCTTCTCTCCAGGCCTCTCTCCACCACCACATCTCCATAGCACAGTCAGATGAGATGGTGTCAGACAAGACTAAGAGGACCCCTCACCCCTTAGACTCAAAGACCACCTCTGATGTGCTCAGGTAAATCCTTGTGTTACTAAAATGAATAATGTTGCTAAATACATATTGAGTGAAGTTTAAAGGATAAACCACTGGGATTTAAAGCACGTCAGTATTTTTTTAAAATGTCAGAATTTCTTGATAAAATTGTGCTTTTTTTCCCCACACACAGGTTTGTATTGGAGCAGTACAATGCCCTCTCTTGGCTGACGTGCACCCCTGCCACCCAAGACCGCCAGTCCTGCCTGCCCGTCCACCTGGCTGTGCTGATCCAGATGTACAATGCCATCCTGAACATGCTTTAGCTGTGTGAGACTTCAAGGACAGCTCTAAGGGACCGATGGTTCCCTTCATTTCTTCTGTGCCTACGTCTCTTTCTGACCACCAGAGAGCACCAGAGCTCTTCTGTTGTTTCGGGTAGACATGGATTTAATGGCCAAATAAAGGACAGGGCAAGTCAGACTATCCCATGTCTGGAATGTAATGAATAAGAAGAGCCAAATGCTCTGAACAATAAAGTCGGTCAACCGTGAAAACCCAGCGCAGTATGACCCCTTCAGAACCGGTTCTGTGCCCGTTCTGGTGCTTCCGCGGAGGGAAACGGACGGATCTGTCCGACCACGCCCGTCAAAAGAGCATCACGGCCCACGTGGACAGCATCTCTCAGCGGCGTTCGAAGCGTCTGTGGATGGCATTTAAAGCTCTGTGTGATTCTTCTGACACTCTGAAAAGGGACATCTGTGCCGGGCCACATAACTCCATACTGTACAACCAGCAAAATGGCATGACACGGCTTTCGATGATGTTTTTACATTTTTGTATAGAACTGCACTGTTGAGCTTCTTGGGACTTTGCAGTCGGTTGCTGAAACTTGTACCTTTACTCCGAGAGGGGCAACCGTCCTCCCTGCCACTCCAGAAGGGGGGAGCGTTTGATAATGGCACTTTTTTTCCTCACCTTCCAAAGTGTTGTAGATAGGAACACGATGGAAAGCATTTTACCAGTTACGACAGAAGTGTTGTTTATAATGTAAGGCATACATTTACAAAGAATTGAGACTTATTTTTAATATTTAAAACGAGAAAAACGAGAAACTTAAACAAGGCCTTTTTTTTTTTTTTTCTTTCCCCCCAATTGACTATTAATTGTCTTGGGATCTGAAATAAAATTTGTCATTTTAATGCAATTGTAAAGATGCCATATTTATACAAATTATATCATGTCATAGAATTTGATATATAAATAAATATATATATGTATATACATAAATATATATTACCTCTTCCAAGCAGGCACTTAATGATTAAGGGGGATGGGCGCCGCCGTCTCTTCAGAAGTGGACACAGTATGAACATTTATCAAAGAAGATGCATTTTTAGCTCCTTTTTTTATTTTCTGAACATTTTACCTTTTTATTTAATGAGTTAAATTAAATTGATGCAGGAGATACAGTATACTGTATATTTATAAAGTGTTCCTATTCTCCTAAAAAAAAAAAAAAAAAAAACTTGAAATGGGCAATAAAAGACCGTGGTATTGCAAGGTTATTAAATATTTAAGAATGATGCTTTATTTCATTGGCTCTCCTAAATGATGTCAAGTAAACCATGAGAAAGGCCCGTCTCCTCAGCTTCCCTCAGTCTGCTCTTTGTTAGAGTCCGAGCATGTTTGTATATACACTTTTCAGCTGTGTTTTTTGGAGTTTCTTAAAAAGCTGTACATTTCATGCTGGTTGGTTTACTTTCAAGTAATTCATATCAAAGTTTTTTTTTTGTTTTTTTTTGGATTGTTTTTTGCTTTGCGCTTTTTTGATATACAGTATACAGTGCAAAAGTCATTTAATTACAGCCAAGAGGTTTAAATTGCCAAGTAAGTATACACAAATGTACAGACAAGGGCAAGTTTGCAAAAATTTGTTACATCTGTCATCACTTTGAATATCAAACAGATCCGCTTTAGTGGGAGAGATCTGTTACTTTTACACTTTTTTTTAGTAAATTATTAAAACTCTTGAAAATGATGTTGCATTCAGTGTCCTGCTTTTACTACACAAAACTGCGAACCGGAGCCTGAACTGTATTTTTCAAACCTACTGGAAGGCAAGTATGCTTACTGAGGTACAGTTTTGAGGTATTTTTAAGATCAAGTAAATGATACCTGCACGACTAACTTTCAGATTAAGTTTTTCATCTGAAACAGAGGACGCACACAGGGTTGCAATGTGTGCTCTTCACATTTCACATTGTCGAAAATAATTCTTTATTTTTACTTAAGTGACACAAGAGAGCAAGTGCGTTGTAGTAAAAGTCTAAAAGCTGAAAGCCTTACGGTTAAAAATTAGTCTGTTTTTTGGGGTGCCGCTATAGTTCACCTGGTTTAGCTGGCATCCTATGTGTAGGGCTACAGTCCCGATGTGGAGGTCATGAGTTCGAACCCCACTCATGGCCCTTTCCCACATGTCTTCTCGCCTACCTTCCTGTTTCTCTCTCACTGCACTATCAATAAATTCACAAAGGCCAAAAAAATAACTTAAAAAAAGATTAGTCTGTTTTTTGAAGATTTGAGTCAAATATTAAGTTTGGTAATGATTTAAACTGTTTCTGTCAATGAGCTATGTGATCATTTATCTTTTTTTTTAGAGGCATAAATGCTGAATGTCGTTCTTCCAGTTAGAGCAACAGCTCAAAGATGAAATAGCGACGGGAAAAAAGTGCGCAGTGGGAACGAGCCGAATGTAACAGTTCCGTATGACGAGCCGGGTGACAAGGAGGTTAAGCCTTTTATTAGGCAGCTCTCAGGAGCTGTAAATCATTCATTTTTTCAACACGGAGATTACATCTGATCACAAGCACTGCAGCCTGCATTGTTAACACAACTAGAAGTGGAAATAAATTATACCTGGCTTTTGAAGAAGAACAATGTTTACTGGCTGCTTCATTGAGCAGATGAAAATAATGACACAGGTGAGTGACTATCACCCGGCTTCCTGTTTGACAAGATAGTCTAGTTTTCTAACGTGCGCTGAGCTCCTGTCTGCAGACATAAAAAGCTGATTAAATTCCTATAGAAAGCAAAGAGAAACAGGCAATAAAGTAAACAAAGTTTGTCATATTAAATAAGTGCTTTGTCCTACCTTACCTGTCTCGGCCGGCATGTGTCGAGTGTTAAAAAAACAAACTGACAAAGGAAAACGCGACGGCCATGACATTAAACTAGAACTGTGCTCACCATGAAGATTGCAAGAAGCTGGAATTTAAAAAAAAAAAAGAAAAACCTACAGGCATGCTCACAGGTCTGTCTTAGTGGGACTGTGAAGGACCACATATGACAAATAGTAAATGCATTTGTCAAACAAACACTAAGGACTTTTAAATTAGTTTATTGCATGTATGTAATGGTTCTAAAGGATGTCCTCTTGAATGGAGATAAGAGCTATGCCCCCTTTTGTGTGATGTAGTGGGGGGAAAGAGAGAAAAAGAGGTTGTGAAGGAGGTTCTATTTGACCATCAGGGTCACATAAAATCGTTGAGTGGAAAACTGCATTTCAAAAGAACCTAGAAAAGCCTAGTGGACAACAAAACTAGACAAAAAAGTCCGTCTTTGAGGGACTGGGCAGCTCGAGGACACCATGAATGAAAAGGAGTGGGTAGCTGAAGAGTAAAAGCCACTGAAGAGTCACTTGTCGTGGTGGGGCTGTCTAATGGCCATCACAACTGGAGGAAGTGGACTCTTAATTGACTGCAATGTGTTTTCCACAGATGGCCTATTAGACCATGGCCATTCACCTGTTATCTGGCTTGCCAAGTGCTTTTTTTTGCAGCCAAATGGCCCACAGACTGGACAAAGGAGGCCAGGGTCTGGTTTGACATAGCATTAGTGCAAACACAATTAGAAGTCAATTACATTTTATGTCGCTTTCCTGCCAACAGTGGACCACATGAGAGGACAAGGTTGCTCACGAAAAAAAAAAGCCCTAAAATTCTGGCTTGTTGACATGAAGCGAAATGTAAAATAATGTAGCTTTTTACTTATGTCATAAAAATGTGTTTAAGTTTCCCAAATCAACAGATTCAATTGTGCTTTTACCACATAGCTGCAACTTTATCTACACTAAGTAAGTCACAAGAGATCTATAGATACACTAAAACACACATAAACCTCCATCAGTGAAGAATGAAGGAGTCCTAATGGAAGAGTTCATAAAAGGCCGTGTTGCTGCCTGACCTGATGCGGCTCTGGTTGGAGATAACGCTTAATATTTCACAATAAGAGAGAAACAATAGGTGCGCTTCAGAGTTCACCAAAATGGCTGCTCGTTATGTAATCCTCGGTTGCTTCACGGGACACGGTTGGCACGCTTGGTGTAATTTAAATATCTCTGTGAGTGTCTGTCTTAACAGGGTTCTGTCTCTAAGTGTGTTTTAAAAAAAAAGCTAGAAGAGAGGTGGCAGCGCTACAGTGGTTCTGTCACTCCAGATGACCCGTGAGAGTGCTCCACTTGTGGGCGTGACTTTGTCAGGGCAGAGCCATGTGCTGTTTTGACATGCCCTCTCTTCTCTAAAGTGGAGGCAGCTGTGGGTTGTAGCTTCACACCGCTTTGTAGATGGTCGTAGGTTGAAGAGGGAGGCGCACACACGTTTGGATACCCTGCTGTCTGTCTGCTGTCTGTCATGGCTGCCTTTAGCCAGTGGTCATATGGCTGATGGCCAACGTGGTGGGTCTGATGTCTGTCTGACCTCCTGATATGCCAGCCAGGTCAGGGAGGGTTCAGGGCTGTGGGTGGTACAAGTCCTGTCCTCCAAATATGCTTTTCCACCAAAACTTCCAAGAAATAATGTCCTGGCACTGTCCAGTGGATAAAAGTTGGATCAGCTGTTACTGTGAAGAACTAACAGTTTAGTCCACTGATGTATCAGAAGTGAGACCGTCTCTAATACCGCCCTCTGTGGAAATGAACGACGAAGCCAAGACGACACTGCAGGGCCATCATCATAAAATCTCTTTGGCTGCTCCATGCCAAATATCGTTGGCTACAGACAAAAGCAAAGCACCGTGTTTGCAGTTGCAGCCTTTTAGAAATGCTGTGTGTATACTGTAGCAATGCTGCTTTCCTAAAAAGTTCCTTTGGACTGTATTACTGTTCACACAGGGAGGTTTATGGAGGTGAAGCTACTTTTGTAAGGTAGAAAACTGAGATCCTTTTTTAATATTGTGACATTTTAAAAACTGTTAACTCCTGATTTCACCCACATGCATTAAATCATTTCTTCTTCTTCTTCTTCTTCTTCTTCTTATATATATAATAATAATAAGCATACTACTACTACTACTAATAATAATAATAATATTCATGTATTTTTTAAAGGGTCAAATCACCAATGAGCTGGTGTTTAAAAAAATAAAATAAAAGAGAATTGTTATCCACATAAGTGCAGACTGCATCTGACCGACATAAGCAAGTAATGACATAAAACTGCATCAGCTTTCCCTTTTAGCAACATATGTTTGGTCTGCAGTCCTTATCTGGACGTGTCAGGGTGACACCAGGTGAACGTTCCATTTTGTTTTCCATTTAAAACGATAAACTGAAGCACCTTGAGAGCCACTGATGTAATAATTACCAATACCTGTAGCACCTGTCTAATATTAGCCAGCTTTGCCTCACGTTAACATTTAGTTAATATTTCTATGTGTGATGCTAATCTTTAATGTAGCACAACATCACGCAAAAATGTAAGAAAAGGTGATGCACATGTGTTGGCACTCGCACCAGTACATCTACACAAGATGGCGCATCGTATTTCACTTTTGCGAGGTTCTAAGACCCGCTTTGATTACTGATGTTTGCCTCCAGCCGGATGCAATAAGAGTGAAACAGATTTTCTAATGTGCAAAGCAATGAAAAAAAATATAATAAATCTCAACAGATGATGATGTGTTTGCAGAAAAATGCCTTTGTTCGTGCACATAATTACAGTAATCAAGTGCCTTGGCCTTCAGATACTGTACTAAAGTTTTCATTTTAGATTTGGTCTAATAGGGCTGCTATCCATCTACATTTTAATAATGGGAGGAAATGCGCAAATATCAATATTTCTCCTCCCAACATCAACAGTGGACCTCGGTTGCCATTATTAGGCCATCAGTATTCATTTCAATTAGTGCCCTCGCTTGCCCGTGCTCCTGAGCTCGGCCAGCTCCAGCCAAGCAGCTCCTCAGCCATCTTCCAGATGGCTCCAAGGAAATTCAGCTCTTGGCACAGCTTACACTCAACGCAGAGAGCCATCGACAGCTTTTGTTTAAAGGGTCCCTGCTGAAGCGACAGAACATCTGCCAACTCAGCACGGCAGCCTGTTAGAAAACATCTGATTTTGTCTGGCAGTGCTTTCCATCTCCAGCCTTTTGCATTTGCATAAATAGTTTTTGTTAGAAGGGGGGCCTCCAAAAAGGAGCACACAGAGTTTGCAATTTCCCTTCCTGTAAATCTCTCATTGCAGGGTATTACATCCTTCAAGCCAAAGAAGAACTCCACTTAACACTTTAGCCAATGTAAATAGAGGAGAGATAAAAGCTCTGCGGACTTCAAAGCGGTCTCTGTATGGCCCTCTCTCTCTCTCTCTCTCTCTCTCGCACACATCAAAACGCCAGAGAGAAAAACAATTTGTCATTTATGTCGGATATAAAAGTTTGAGCGACATTAATCCCCTTGATGACTGTGTGCCACAAGCAACGCAGGAAGGCTGAGTGTAGCACGAGAGGAAAACCAAGAATGAGGAGTGGAATTTTGCTTACATTTTGTGAATCACTGAATTGCCTCTTTTTCTTTTTTTTTTTTTTAATGTGGCTAAGCATGTGCTTTATGTATTAATGAAGCGGAATTACTGAATCGTAATCAGTGACGCAGATCTGGTCTGAAGTGCACGAGATGAACTCATGGTTTAAGAATTTTCCTGTCGTATATTAGTTGGATAGGCATGAATGTTCCATTTTAGCTGATTATTTTTATTATTTCACCTTATTGCCCTGCTGCTGAGGTCTAATAGGGAAGATCTCAGAGATTCTTATTGTTGAAGAAATGCTTTCCTCCTATAATTAAACCTCTAATTATTAAAGTTGCACATAAAACAAGATTTAAAATAGTTTTTCTTGCATAGCTGGAAACAAACACACATGCAAAAGTTTCTGCCTATTGTGATATTTAAATAAAAATAGATATATTAGTAAAATCAGCATTTTTCTACTGAAAGAAGAATCTGTGCAATACAACTGATGTGTGCAATATGATATTTTCCACATCCAGAGGGATTTGTGCAATATCTGAATATCCACATATGGAAGAATAAGTTCTTAGGTATATTTTTTAGTTTGTATTATGTTCTACTGATGTTCCTTGCACATTTGCATCTGCATCTTCCTTGCTGCTGTAACACATCTCTATGATCTTATCTTAGAGGTAAATGAAACGGATCAAATGTGAAGAATAAAGTATGTGCTTCACCTGCAGTTGTGCAAACATAAAAGTTTTGTTTGGCACCTCTGTCTACTGACAAGGAATTTGTTACACTCATTGCAAATTTCCCTTTTTGTAGGAAGGAGGTCTTCTTTCAGATATTAGGCACTGTGCTAATATAGTAATATATAAACTAACACAGCAGTAGACTAATTGAATAATGGTAAAAACAGCTCTCCGACTATGTGTGGAGGTGTGGCTTTTGCATATTTGGCCACAAGATTTGGCGGCGTCACATTTTCCACATAAGTCTTTTCACAAAGCCGTCAGTCATAGATCATAACTGTGAGCTTGTAACAGATGTTTGTCATTGATCATTACATCACAGACATTCAAAGCGGTGCTGTTACTTGTTATAAAATCACCTATTATTTTTGCGGCATAAAATACGAATATGGACTCATGCAACATGTGCTAAACATTTTTTCTTGTTTTCTCTTTTCGGCACAAAAAGGAGTGTTTTCTGCTGATTCTTTAAAACCAATAAGCCATCGGACACTTCAGCCCCCACTTGGCATCACGATGAGGCCTATCAACGCCTCTGACATGTAAAACACGGCCTCTCCACGCTCATTGTTTCATTCATTTTTTTTTAAACCTAATTATTAAGAGGAGGTTCCATTCGGCGGCTGTGATTGGCTGGAACATGTCCGAAGCTGCTGTAAAACACGTGACGAGGGCACACCTGTGACTGGATCACAGTGAATCTCAATGCTGCTAATGGAAAACTGCAACTAACACTTGTAATTATACACTCCTATTTGTGTTGCGTGGCAACCGCAGTGTTTTCTTTTGCAACAACCCATTGCTCACGGTGTTGTTTTTTTGACGTAGCATATTTATAGCTTTTAATTATTATTTTTTAAAGTGCAATAATGTGATTTTGACTGAACTGTACTGTCGCCACACTGTCCCCCCACACACACACACACACACACACACTGTTGTACTAATGACTAAAACGTGAAATCCCTATATATATAAATGTATTTAGAGACATTTAATAAAATGCTATGCTAATTTAATAGAAGATTCATCAACGCCCATCTGAATTATCCACAGAACATCAGCAGAAGTCTCGTTGTGTGCACGTTGCTAGACTGTAAAGCAGTAAAAACCACAAAAGCGTGATGTTTTAAAGGGCCAAAGGTCGTGATGGAACTTTACTACAAGACAGAATCAACTTTGGAGCAAAGGTGAAGGTGATATTCAAATTGTTTTCTTCTTATGACTCATGCAATGTCTTTCATGCCCACAAGGGAGGGTTGTTAGTCAGCAGATGAGCTGCACATTTGCATATCACACTGGTTATATAATTCTACACAAGTGGATGCAGGTTCGAGGTAATGTTCATGCTATTGTTCTCTTATTATTTGACCAACTTGTGACACATCCAGTGAATTAGAGCGCCCTCACATGAAGCTATCTGAGGTGAAATTAACAAATCACAGCAGAGGTATTTAAAAAAAATCAAACTGATGAATGTTAAATCTTTCAGGACAGATGCAAACAAACATTTCACCAGTTCAGTGGAGATGTTCAGGATGTTGGGTTTGCATGGATTGTCAGAAAGGAGCTTTAGTGAGTGAATATGTGGGAGAGGTGAATGTCAAGCCAGGATCAGACACGCTCAGGAGCACGACTTCCTGTTCCGTGTCCCCACGTACACCGAAGCAAAAATCCCATCAGAGCTCTGGAAGCCCTTCGCATGGAAGGCTGCTGCATTGTACGAGCATGAACAGTGTCTGGTAGGAACATATTGAAGCCTCTGTGCTCACTAGTATTCCCCGACCGTGTCCTTCTGTTCTGCCATACATTTTATTTTCCGCCACCTCGTCTCAAGCAGCACTCAATACAGCAGAATTCACCAGCTTCGACGAGACCAGACTAAATATAAACCTTCTTCTTTCAGGGGATCATTGAAGAAAGCCACTTTGACTATTAATATTTGTTGTGACGTTCATCTCGCTGCGATTTTGATCCTTTAAAACCAAATGAGTAACAGTCAAAGCAAATGTTTTTTTTCTCTCTCTCCCTCCCTTTGCTGTCCGTCTCCCAAACAGGAGAGGGGGATAAAGTCAAGTGCCAAGCAAATAAAAACGTCTTGCCAGAGGCACTTACGCTGCAATCTTCTGGAAATCGTGTCTTAGCTCAGCTACTCCACTCAAGTCACATCGGAGAAAAGGCTCCAAATCAAAGCCAGAACTGCAAAGCCCTTTCTAGTCATTAGAAAGATAGGGAGCGAGGAACACATAATAATGATCCATTAGCTTTCTCTCCTTGCATATTCTCGAGATCTGCCTCTTATGGTGAGATAAATCAGCTTACTAGCGTGGCTGAAACCGAGAGCGTAAGCGTGTGTTCCCTCCTTCCCCTGCTTTTCCTTTTGTTACTCACGTGGAGGATTCACAATTGCATGTAAATCAACACTATTATGGGGGGGAAGAAATTTGATGAAACATTCTCCGAGCCGACGTCGTGCCCGCCTGCATTGATCATCCCAACAACTGCTATTAGGGAACAGCGTGCTTCCGCGTGCCGTGGGTGCCGCGTACGTCGATTATCATCACAATAGCAACATTCATGTCTTTGAAACAAAAGCTTATTGGCTCTTTGTACTGATGCTGGAAAAGGTAAGCAGGCAGAGCGGTTTCTTTCCTGCTTTCTGTCCTTTTTCTCCTGCTTTTTTTTTTGTTGCCTTCTCTGGTTCTAATTTAGTCGTCCTAATCATAAAAGCATCAGCGAGCTGCTGTTGCGGAGTAAAACCAAGAGGTGAAACGTGCCCCTAAAAATTCCATTTTCACTCAAGTGGACCAACACAACAAGGAACATGCAGTAGACAGAGACAGACTTCTCAGCTGCCAGATCAAATGGCAGACAGGTTCATTATTAGACGCAGACAACAAAAACAGCTCTGCCGACGTGTGCTGCGTTGCGGTCGACTCTCTCAGGCACGCAAGGTGAGGTACACTTGGACATATGTGGATCCACTTGGGGTGCTGCATACCGGCCTATTGTTCCGGGCTTCATCTCCACACACACACACACACACACGGACACTTCTGCTCAAATCCCAAACGGATGCCGTGTGTCCATACTCTCCACCATTTCAGTCCCCATCTACTGTAAGCCGGCAGCCCCCCCTGACTGCATATAATTTGAGTCATCAGTCTCTATTTCTACGCAGCAGATGTTTCCCCATGTCAGCAGGCCCCCTGACAAAGCAAGATGGAGAACCCTCCTCTCTTAAAGTGTTGCACATGAGTCCCCCCTTCTCTCCTTTCCTTCCCTCTTCTCTCCCCCCCTCCTCCACCCAACACCCACCTTTGTGATCCCCGGAGACGCTGTCACATGTCCAATCCTGATAGTGGGAAAACATATTTGAATCGATGCCTGTGTTTTGTGTTCCGATCCCCCCCAATGAAAGTGACACACAAGAATAAAAGGCAGTTAGTCATTGTATTTCTTTTTTTTTTCTCCTTTGTGTTTGGCTTGATGACTAATTTATCCTGAAACATAGACTGGGATCCTTTCTGAAAGCCTGGCAGAAGACACTAATGGAAGGTGATTAATTGGCAACTGGGGTAAATGATTGCTATGATACTGGTATCAACGCTGATGCAGGGTGATTGAAATGGCCATCATGCATAATCACAGCCCTCCTTCTTATTTAATTTGGTCGTGGTGGCGATCAGAGGCAAAAATAAATAAATAAAAATAAAGCAGAAATCCTGATTTGATCTAATTATTTGTTTTCAGTGGTGATGGTGCAGCATTGTTTTGTTGGATGAGTGTGTTTATGGGAGCAAGTCAGTGTTAAAGGAGTCTCTTTAATAATAAGAAAACTGTTTTAATATAGTTATCAGACTGCTTTTTTAAAAGATTGTTAAATTAATGTAATATTAATCATGGCTGATTATTTAGATGAGATTGGATATTTGTGCATATTTGTGCAGTGGTGTTTAGAGAAAGAAAGAAAGAAAGAAAGAAAGAAAGAAAGAAAGAAAGAAAGAAAGAAAGAAAGAAAGAAACTCTTGGTGGGATATTTAAATGTGAGATTCCTTCATTTTGCAGTCTGTCGTGTTGCTCTTTTATTTTTTTCTCCTTTTTCTTTTCATCGTTTTGCTTCATATAAACTGCATCAGATATTTCACAACGCGTTTTGTTTTAAATTATTTCTACGTTTCACGATATTTAAAATAAATCGACATAGTATTTAAAATGTGAAATTCATTACGGTTTTTTAGAAATATTTTTTAACACACCTCTCATAATTAATAGCGTGCTGACACTAAATATATTTCAAACCAAGCAGAAATAGAATAACGGAGACATTAAAATAAATACTAGTCGTGCAATAAAACATACAGAAATGGTTCTATTTTATCGGGCTTATTTTTCAAAGGAAATTTCGATTTTCTTTTTAAAAAGACAATTGTGGTGCCAAAATCCAAAGCAGGAGAAACTCCTGGACTCGTGTGTGATGTCTGAAGCGCTAATTAGAGTCGACATGTTTTCAAACTTCCCTCAGGAGCGACCTGCAGAAAGTGTTTCAAAGAAAAACCATCTCTCCAAATGGTCCCATGTAATATTTCCTCCTCTTGCCGGCAAATGAGTCTGGGTGGAAGAAAATTGCAGGGGTCATTAGACTGAGAAAAAAAGAAAAGAAAAACAAAAAAAAAAGTGTCACAGTTTCTTTTTGGAATTCTTTGAACCGAACGAGGGGAAGTTATTGGATCAATTTGACTTGATAGACCCAATTAGGCTGTTAGAGTCTTCCTCCTGAAATGGATTTTGTGCCAAAACGCTTTTTTAAAAAAACCCCAAAAAACTCTTGACATCAAAGTTGAGCGAAACAAAAGGTTATTTCGGTTTTGACAAAATACATCCAGACTTTCAGAGTCGGAGGATAAACGCTTGTTTCATTACTTTCTAACTGTCTAACAGTCGGAATGAGCAATCAGAAAACTCCAAAAATACAATTTTGTGTGACCCAGGATCGAATGGATTGGAGTCACCGGTGGCTAAGAATCACAAGAATCTCGCAAAGTGACACACGGTGGACATAAATCACTCGTGGGCTGCTTGGAGACGAAAATCAAACGCATTGAACATATTTTCCTGCCACTGCATGGCGCTACGGAACTGCAGGACGCAGCGCTCCTTCAGTCACATTTTGACAGGACACAGTAAAATCGCAACACTATAAATACAAATAATAACAATAGGCTACTAATATAATACTAATAATTCCAAAAAATATATTTTCCTGAGTAATGAGAGCCTACTGGATTTTTTTTTTAAATTGTAAAAGTGGACATTTGTGTATTTAAGTAATAAAAACGCGTTTTCTGTCCCTAATTTTGACTTAATATGAAAACCATTTTTTATACGCAGCACTCAACACATAACATATTTGCCATTTAAATTAAAAGAATCAGCAAAAGTAGGTGTTATTTAGTCAAGACTGAACTTGTTTTAGATTTCTTAATTGAAAATGCACGACGTTATTTGCAATGTCCAAAAGAAAACAAGCCAAAAACAATTGTGTAAATCACAATCAGGCTAAATATAGGCTTGAAAAAACCTTCCCTGCATTGAAACAATCAGTTTAAAGTTTCACTAATGCACACAGGGCCCGTGTGCAGTCACATGCAACTACTACGTGCTACATTAGGATATTTAAACAAGCTACTTTTTGGTTAGTGTTTCAATGCGTAAAAATGAAAAATGCGTAAAAATGAAATTGGGGGAAAAAAATAATACATGCCTGCTGTCTTGTCTTCATAAAACTTTAGGTGGCTGAGGGTTTAGTTCAAATGAGCTCGGGCCTGCTGTCTCTCAGTCTCTGATCCACACTGTATGTTTGCTGCTACCTGCCTGCTGCTGCTGCTGCTGTACTGTACGTCTGGCATGCGCGCACACACACATACCCAAACTCCACACGTGAGCGCGCCACTTTTTTTTTTTTCCAGCTCCAAACACCAGAACAAAATATACAAACATCAAAGTGGTCCTACGATTTTTATTTTTTTTGAAAATGAAAGACAGGAAAATCATCAGAGCAAATTGACGTCCCTTATTGCAGATGCACCGGTGTTTTCCACATTACAGTAGCCTGCTGTCCTCCGCCCTCCTCTTTCCACCGCTGCTGCTCCCTCAGTCAGGCGCATGAATGGTATGGATCAGTACGAGTCACACAAACAGCTGGCCCCCGTTGACATCATCTGAAAGCCTTCCCTTTTCGGCTTGACATTGTCACCGTGGGGACAGCGTGTTTGCATTATCGCAGTTTTAAATGGCGGGGCTCGTTTCCAGCCTTCATTCAACTTCAGCAAAAAAAAAAAGGAAGACGTAGTAGAAAAAAAAAGAGGTATTTGGACTCAATATATATGGCAGAGGTTTGGCTGGAGGTTTCAAAGCTGGGATCATGATGTGACAGTTAGATCTCAGAGGCAACTAAAACTTGAGAATATAATTTATATTCAACCCCCCCTCAAAAAAAAAAAAATCTGTAATGGATTTGAATGAACCAGATTTTCAGAGGCTTGTGTGTGAAACCTTGTTCTTGCTGAGGAAAAATAACAAATAAATACCAACATGTTTGCTCCATGTTAGGGCCACTTTAAGAAAAATTAACATTATGAAAATAGCACACAGTGATAGAAACACTGTGTAGAGCTAAAATGCTTGTGTGTGTGTGTGTGTGTGTGTGTGTGTGTGTGTGAGCTTGCTTCTCTTTGCTTTAGATGACATCTGCTGGCTAATTATAGCACATATGACTGGGTAATTTGCATAACTGTACAGGTTACTTTTACTCAGTGGTAAAAGTGAGTCTAACTGGTGTAACCAAGTCTCCTGCCCAAACAAGCTCTGCCTGCCTGTGATGGATGAATCCAAACCCTGAGCTGTTACGTAACTCATTCAGGAGGCATCTCACATTTCATTAAGCCTATACCGATAAATGCATGTCATTGCAATATGTATGCAAATAGTCCGCGGCACACCAAGTGATGGCAAGTGCACCGCGTAGGCCGGCCAAGCGTTGTGCAAATGTAATGACAGCTGAGTTGAGTCATGTTCAGGTTGACAGAGAGGCAGCTATGTTTCTTGCTATTTACAGACCTCTCTGCCTGCGTCTGTGCCAACTGAAGAACCAAGAAGATAGAAATACTTGCATGAGATACACACATTTGTCACCGTGGACATAAAAAATCCAGCACACAAACAGCAATATAAACAAAAGCTATTCACAGTTAAGGCAAATCTCTTCGGATGGTGTTGCTCCAAAATGAGAATTTGCAAAAAGATTTCTACCACAGTAAACATAACATTCGTGGCTGAAATTTCCTCCGAAGTTCTTTCAGTTCATCATTTTTAACTGGAAAAAAACAAGGTTAACACTTCAGCAAGGCGCCATCCTTGACACAAGCAAAGAAAGACCGCAAAGCCTGTTTATGTATCTGAAAGTGACTCAAAACATCAACTATGAGTGTCAATCTGATCTCGTGCAATATGTGAGAAAAACAACCAAATACTCGGGTTATGCGAACGACAGAAAGTGAAGGGGTCATGCACCGTCTTTGACCTCCAGCGTGTATGCATTTGCAGGCGCACAAACGCATTAGGAAACATACTACTGAGCATTCATTACAATTACATGAGCAAACACCCATTCAGTGAAGCTTGTGTGCAGCAAACAAACAACAGTACAGCACAAAAAATTGCCAAGACTAATTCAACAGTCAATCTCTCAGTTTTACTGCCCTTATCTGACCCGCAAATCAAACAAAGCATCCTCAATCCCATACAAAGAACTTCATTTTTCCTCCTCTGTGTGCTTTTTTTTTTGCCCCCCCTCCAAGCTGCTGCATGGGATCACGTCTGGGGACTCGACCCACCACCACCACCACCACCACCACCAACCCCCAGACCCCTCAGAGAACAGCCTTGTTTGGAGCTGCCTGTCAGTCGGGAAAAAGTGCTCCTTGTTCTGTCTGTTCTGCTCATATCATCACCCAAAGCCTCTATTTCTCCCTCAACTTGCACTCTTGAAAAGTGTCTCCAAATCTGATTATTCTTGGGTTTCATCAGGTTGAGAGATTTGGCCGATGGCGTTTTGGCATTTGGACTCCTGATTTACTCTCTCTCCCCCCCTCTCACCTGCAAATGCAGTGTTGCATGAATAGTATTTGTTTCATTAAGGGTTTTTTAATTTTCTTTTCATCACTCTTCAGTACTGCTGCCACTCTCTCAGAAACCTGTGTATTAGGTTCATTTTACACAAACAACCAATTTCTACTCCTTCTGCTCGCTGGACTCGAAGACTTCAGCAACTTTGCTACGCTGTGACCTAAATAGCCAGTAATATTGTTTTTCTCTTTCACCACCCAAACCTTTCATCCTTTTCCTGTGGTCCTGAAAGCCATCATTCGAAGGTATTCCTCCATGCTGACACTACAGCAGCCCTACCTATATGCCATCTGAGTGCCACACCTCCACACCACTTCCATTAGGTGCCGAGAGGAATAGACGAGTTCTTAGGAGATAAGAAGCAGATCTAAAGCGACAGCCAAATGGAAAGCCTTGGACACACTTAAAGAGACGAACCAAGGCGAAGAAAAAGAATATAAAAAAAAAACACTGAAGAAAAAAAAAAAAAGTTACTCCTTCCCCCTTTATCCATGAACCTCCATTCTATGTGGGCTTTGGATATTTTTAAGTTGTCCCTCTCCTTTTTGTCAGCAGTGATTGACGCTGTAAAGTGTGTTTCTTGATGGGCGACCAAGGATAGAAACAGGAGCCTGTCTCCTAAAAAAATACACCAAAAATTGTTAAATGCTTTGGAGAAAACATTGTATCTCTGACTTATAGATGGGTGAAAAACTAAAGGAAAAATAAACAGAGCGTCTTAGTCGGGTGTTGGGCCACAAAGTGCTGCCACACCTGCTTTAGTGTATCTTGGCATCAGTTGTACAAAGCTCTGGATCACTGTGATTGAAGATAAAGAAACTCTTCTCATATCTATTTCAGGAGAAAAGGTGCTTCGGAGACAGACCAGCATATCCAAGAGTTTCAAACAACATCCCGCACACTGTCTAACTTGCAATAATATATATATACATGTTTTGTTTTGGTGCTAGACCTTCTTCAGGTGAATGGTTTGGTACAAAAACAGACCATCTTAAAAATAATAGCTGCAACTCTGTAACTATAATCATATTACCAAAGTGTCAAATCCCAAACTGGCATTCTAAAACATAGAGAAAGATTTTATATGTGACAACCATGAATCAAGTTTTACATTAAAATAGAGCATGCTATGGGTAAAATACGATGATGTGTGTCACTAAACAAAACACAAAAATCTGTGAAATCTTGCAGGGGCCATGTGCAGATGAAGCTACAGGAATATATTTACATGGAATGTGAGAAAGGGCACTGATGAATAAATATCTTAATTTGTAATATGTACGAAAAGGTCTGAAACGACTTCACACTACTTGAATATAATCATCAGAATTCTTCCACCCTGTCAGAACTGCTATAGACTGAATTAAGTGAGTAGGGAATATAATTGGTTGCACATTTGTAGACATTCCCTGTTTAGGATGGCTTCTCTTTCTAGCAAACCATTCGCCTGATGAAGGTCTTTTTGTTTTTGTTTTTGTGGTGGAAGGAGGTGTCTAACATTTTAGTTCAAAATCTCCCAAAGATGTTGAATTGAGTGAAGGAAACATCATATGATTCACATCAGTTTCATGCTTATCATGCCATTCAGTGGATAGAGGCACCGTCATCCTGGAGGAGACCGCTCCCATCAGGACTGAAATGTTTTATAATAAAAGAAAAACTTTGTAACGGTTTGCGGACCCAAGTTTACCCAAACCACAGCGTAACACAACCACCGTATCTCCTCACCGTAGGGGTCAAGCATTCAGGCTTGTACTATTCTTCCAGCGTACACCGCACACGCACTCGCCGAGCTGTTGAAGGATGACTCATTTGACTGTTACAGTTTTTTTCCACATCTCTGTCGACCAGTGCCAATGGTTGTTGCACCACTGAACTCTCAAATGTTCATTCATCTTTGTAATGGGAGGTTTGTGCACCGCAGCCCTCTTGTAATATCCCGACAACAGTATCTGCAACTGTCTCCTGTCTGTTCTTGCTGCAGAAATCCAAACACCTCAAGCTCTTCTCTTCTGTTTTCCCTCGCATATGGCAGTGATGCACACACATCACAGTCATCACATGTGCACTGTCTACCACAATTACCAACACTATTTACTTTTATATTCTTCACACTTCACTATACGCTCCCTCCAATCTGCTCTTTATATTTTTTCTCCCATAGATCTAAATGCAGTTATTACTTTAGTCACAGTTTCTATGTCTCCTACCCAGGGGAGCAGTGTTTGTGACCGAAGCTCATACCATCTGTGCCACATCAGTGAACGTTTCTGCAAAATGTTTGCAGACAAAACCAAACTAAATGATCGAGAAAAGGGTAGTTTTAAGTGTATTTAATTTGTTCTTCTATCACATCTGCTTGTAAAACTTAAGCACCATGAATGTCATAATGGCCATATTTAAGAAACTCAAAGTATTTATTTATGGTTAAGGAAGAATGCTGGACTTAGTTGAATATTTAAAAAAACAAAAAAACCATCAATGTGAACAGAAAGATGCAGGACAAAGGCCTGTAGTGGGTGAATGAATTATGACTCCTTACTTCTAATTTTCTACAACATTGGTTTCTTCCAACAATGGCTATGCTCATCCCGCTAGTCTTAACCAAGTGGTTTTTATTGCAACCATGATGACAAAGTCCCCAGTCATCTTTCCCTCTTCTTATCCAAGACGATATTTTTAAGGAAAGCTTTATTCCAAACCAAGTTGTTTTTATTCCTAAACAGGATTCAAACCTCCTTTATCCTGTGTTTTACACCCAACCTGCTGCACAGAGCTGGAAAAACATAAAAACATGAACATAATCAAAAAAATATGTGACAAACAAATTACTATCTCTAATAATTGCATATTCATTGAACCCACAGTATGTGCGTTTTTGTAGAACATGTGACATCACGTGCATCCGAGTCACATTTGCCCGTGTTTTCCCTCCGTCCTTCTCATTACTTCACACTTCACTATACGCTCCCTCCAATCTGCTCTCCCAACAAAGCAACAAGCTTTTATGTGACACGCTGTCTGTCTTCTTCCCTCATCTCGTATGAAAACACACTCCGACCCTCACCGCACTCCATCAGCAGTTGCACTGATCAAAGACTCTGGCATTTCAACTAAATGTGGAACAAGCACCTGCCACCGCTGCGCTGAAAGTGTGTGCATTACGTTTGTTTGTGTGACGGCGTATGTGAAAGTGCATGCGGGTGTGTTTGCCACTAATTTGTCACCGTGTGTGTTTGTGCTTATTCCAGCTCACACGGTAGCACACAGGTATTGTGTTTTCTATGTGGCCCAAACTGCATCTCCTTATTGTTGCGGCAGCTGAATGTTGTTACGCACTATCAGGAAAAAACTGCTAAATTTCAACTGAATTAAATAATACTTTACCCCTGACATGTGTTGTGATATTTTGTCTGTATTTCTAAAGCTGGGTTTACATTTCAGTGACTGAAGCAAAGTTGTGGTTTGGACAATAAATAGTCGGTGCATTGTCTTTCATTAGAATGAAATGAATGAACGGTAAAAGGGTGTGTTCATGAATGTGTTACTTCAACCTGTGTAACTTTTCATGGCAGAGGTCCTCTGAACTTGGCCTCCACTGCCACGTAAACGCTACTGCTCATTTCTTGGGTTGCCAGGGCAGCCAACCGAAACCAATTCATAGCTCCCCGATATTTTTTTCCCCAGAATGCCCATTGTGCGATCACAAAGCGTGCATGCAATTGAATGTCCTTTCTCATCATGACCACATTTAAAGATGAATTGGCTGTACTCCTCATGTCCATGGGTTTTATTTGGCTGAACCACTCCACTGGATGAAGGTCTCCTTTTGCTGTTTTACTATGTTGCTCTTTTGCAATGATGTTTCTGGAGAACCTCCAACCATCTGAGGCCAGCAAAAAAAAACAGGAATGACAACAGAAATTGAGGACAAGTAGGGTGCAGGTAGGTTGTTTGGCTATCCAGATGAAAATACGAGTACGCTTTTTAGGGAAACGTTAATAATTGTTCGAACCATCCGGCACAAAAGCATCTTTTATTGGAGTTAATGTTGTTAATCTCCATGCCATTGTATTCCTGCTACTTTTACAGACAATGATATTTGACTTGAGCTAAATTTGATGGCCTGATTCTGTACACTGTAGAGCTCAGCGGTTCACCTTATAGCAAAATCCCAAGTGTTCTCCCTGTAATGGGTTTAATCATTAAGTGTAATGGGAGCTAAAAATAATCAATAGACACGAGTTTTAGAAATTCTACTTATCTTGTGTACCCTGTCTCTTGTTCAGTGAATGTTGTGGCTAGCCGACTGTGACCCTGAAATGGGTAAACAGGGGTACAAATGGATGGAAGTATGGCGGCTCAGTGGTTATCACTGTTGCTTCCAAGTAAGCTTGGAAAGTTCTAACCATGTTGTCATGGGTTTTCTGCCTCCAGTCTTAAAAATGCTGTGGCAAAGCAGTGTCTCTGTATATCCCGTCCTGCTTCCACACAAGAATGATAACATGCTATGATTTTGCAATATCAGATATATCCAAAGCAGCTAAGGTTAGGAAAAGATCATCTTTTCAACTGCAGAAGAACTCAAACGCTGCATGAAAATTAGAAATGCTACTAACCCGTCCTCCATCCTGACCTACATTATAAGGTTCAGAATTGGCCTCTATGAATAGTTCACTACTCTTCCCAATGCATGTTGGAATACCCTCTGTCCATTTTTTGTGTGATAATAATGAGGTGTGGAAAAACTGCTGATTGGACATACATCATTACACACTGAACAACGTTTGGCACCATAAGAGAAAAGAACATTTGCTTTTGATTACTACTTTCCCACTTTGTACAGGAGAGAAATGATAATATTCCTATTGCCATGATCACTGTTACCGTTAGAAAAGGTCATTTGTGCTCTGGGAGTGTTGTTTCATAAAATGCAGCACAAGCACTGCACTATATGAAAAGATTAAAGCTCTGTATAAATTCATTTTCTGTTTTCGTCACTCTGAGGAGGACTTCCATTAACTTGCTGTGTCTGTCGCCTCCCACTAAGTTGAAGAGAAAGTGGCCCATGAGGAAATGAGAGTGAAGAAGAGCAGAGTATAAGTGAGCATGCAGGAGGCTAAAAGCATGTTTCCTTTTTTCTCCCGCTCCTTGTCTTCCTACTTTAGGCTTTGGGGAGATAATGAGGGCCTTGGCTTTGTAAACATTATTTCTGGCGTATTGCAGCAGCAATCAGCTATTATTTATGGCCTGAATTTTAATAATCTGGGAGCTAATATGCTTCAGAAGGAAGAAAAACACACAGGGAAGCCTGAGCACAGCCAAACATTGCTTTCCTACCCTCGGCGAGGAGGCCACTCAACAGGAACATCAAACGTTTGCTCTCTTGTGCCTGGTTCACGTTAATTGTACATCTATTGTTCCCACATAGGTTCCTGGGAAACCAAAGAAGGAGAAAATGGGCAGAGACACAGAGGAAGAGAGACAGAAAGCGAGAGATGAGGATGAAGCTGAATAAATGTCTTAAAACAATATCAAAGTGACCGATTTTATAGGCTGCACCACCATTAATCACCTTAATGAGGAAAGAGTTCTAATTTAAAAAAAAAAAGAAAAAAAAGAAAAGGAAAGATATATTTTACTCGTATCATTGGTGGTGGAATGTAACTTCATAGGTTTACTTGAGTATTTCCATTTTATGACACTTCATACTTCTAATCTACTCTATCACAGAGGCAAATATTACACTTTTTACTCCGCTGCATTTGGAAGTTTTAGCTACTTCAGATACAAACTTCTTGTCCAATGAAACGGCGTGTCTCTAAATGTGATGATTTTGAAGGTTTTCTATAAACTGTGTGATTAGTTCTTCCTTTGTGGGTTGGGAAAATTGTCCTACATCCTAAATTAAATAAATTGTTTAATTACTTTCTTTGATTAACTGGAAAGTCACATAGATAAAAAAACAAAAACAACAAGGCTGTTTGTTTAAGCTCATGAACAGCTGACTTTAATGACTAATAAAATGATTAATTTTAGAATATAGTCCATTGCTGTAGAATAAATCAACTAGCAAGCACAGTAATTAAAATAAGGATAAATGTAAACATCTGCAGTCATAAAGTGCAACATACACATTGATGCTGGAGTAAAATTAATCACAAAGCATCTCATATAATAGTAAAACACTCATAGGGACCTTTTTCTTTCTGCACAATGACTACTTTTGGTACTTTAAATTCATTCTGCTGATTATACTTACGTACTTTAACTTGAGTAAGTTCTTGAATGAAGAGTATTTACTTAAAGCAGAGCATTTTCATAGTGCTGTATCCACCACTGGATATGATGCAAATACAGCTGTTTACCTCATGCATGCATTAATCAGTGGCCAAGTGTCAGCTACCAGACAGACCAGAGCGGAGAATACTTATGTGTGAATGTGCCTTGTGCTCTAAGAATGTGACTAAACCATCGCGGTGTATTTGTGTACACTGTAAAAGAAACCTGGTGGAGATGTTGAGGTTTGATGAAGTCTGGCAGTTGAATTTTACATCGATCTGTTGTGTTCGTGTGGAGAAAAATGCCACAATGAGGCATCATTAGCTGATCTTTTCTTAAAAACCTACTTTTTTTTTTCAAAACAACTTGGGTAGGATTTGGGAAAAAGCATGTTTTGGCTTAAAGTTATTTTGTTAGGTTAAGGGACTTTTTGTTGTGATGGTTACAGTAAAAATCCATTGGTACAGCTGGTTAAAAGAAAAGATCAAACTTGAACATCTTCATTAGGAAACCACTATATCAGCAATGGAAAATATTGAATTGAAAAAAATAATACAAAATTATATGCTGACAATGTTCAAAATATCTTCGCCATAATTACTTAACAATGGACACAACAGTATTTTAACATGTATGAGACATATATGTACGACAATAATAGTAGAGGCTCAAAAAAAGGATTTCACTCAAGCCCAAGAAGCTGATATATACACACACACAGCAACATAATGCTGCGTTGTTCAGCTAAAGACGAGCTCAGAAGCTCAAATCACAAGCCAGTAAACGTGCGACTGCTCGTCTCCTATTCTGCCACGCAGGCTGTGAGCGAACAACCGAACAGGCAGCAGGACCAAGTTGACTGCAAGTTTAAAGGGCAGGGTTCAGAAAAGTAAGCGACCCTGTCCTGCCTCACACACTCCCTAGCTGTCCATATTTACGAGGTGTAATTTTTATGTGAGTGCCAGGCAACAACAGGTTTAAGAGGGCCAGTGTAACCTTCCTGGGGCCTGGGGTGACCTGCGCCCTGGCTACAATGGTTTCCCTGGGCCACAATTAGGACCAGGGCTTCACTGAGTCACCCCAGTGTCATGCTGCTACGGAGGCTCATTCTGGCTCCAGCTTCCCCTCCCCGCTTCCACCCCCACTTATTAGCTGGCTTGAAACTGTCATATCTCACATTCTCACTGGGCAAGAGGACAATATACTGACGCACTGAGCCACACACACACACACACACGACCAAAAAAGTACGACATTTCACTCAACTGTGTTTGTTTTCCTTTACTTCTTCCTCCCAACCATCTCGCTCCTTCCTCCCCTCACTCTGCCCCCTTTCACTACTTCTATCTCCCCGGCTTCGGTGAGCTGTGACAGTTGCCGCGATGCCCTGCGACACAGTGAATATGCAGCAGGGGCTCGCTGGGTCTGGCCACGCAGACTTGTCACCGCTATTCATCATCAAACCCCAAACTACCAATTAACTCCTGAGCCCACCCCCACCTGCCTGAAGGCACAATGACCTGCCCCCCCCCACCCTCGCCGCTTCAGTCTGCTCTATTCCAACACAGCGCTAACCCCCCACCGCCGCTCAACCCTGCTCTATACTTTCTAAACATGCCCCATGACTCCGTGACATACAGATGCTCAGAGATATTCCTCCCCGTCCGCGTGTGCCTGTCTCTTTGTCAGACCCCCTGAACTTTACAAAAAGGATAAAGTCAATTTGTCTGTGCTCGTTCCAGGCATGACCCAGTGTGGCTGTAACAACTTATCATTTGAGGGGTAACAGAGAAAGACATGCTGTCTTTAGCACTGAGGCTAAAGAAGGAGGCAGCGTCCAGTACGGAAACATGATGCAGTGCATGAACGTGTCGAGCAAATCCAGATCCAGGTGGATTAACTATAGTTAAGTTCACAAATTGAAGGTCTTTAGTTACGCTTGGTGTGTCAAAATCTATATTTTCTGTGGTATAGAGGTGTAGATAAAGACTGTCCATCCACGTGTGCCCACATACAAAGCACTTGTCTCTGATGAAGATGAATAAAAATCTGTCATCTCACCGTGTTGGACAACATATAGTGATGGGCCATAAAGCAGCAGTCACATTACATCATATTAGTCTTGGAAGTTTAGGTGCCTATCAAAATTGTTAAACAGCCCTACTGCACTGGACTTCAATATTTAACACAACATATCTGATTGCTACAATGACATTCCAGTCCAACATACAGTCATACTTTCTGTCCCACTTAGCAACCTCTGCTCATTAGCCATCGCTTCCTTCATAGACACTGGAGCAGCTAAAACACCTGGGAGGTAAATAAACCTGTTCATGCTGCCTCCTCACACTGTAAGTTTTGTTCTCAGACAAAAGCAACGTTGTACGCAAGATGCCAAATACTAATCGGCAACACCGTGGTAATGACGTTAGCTATGTCAGTGAGCTTTTTAATGACACAAATTCCAAACAAAATTGAGTCATCTCTGCATTCCGGTTGACTACACAGATGAATGAAGTTTAAGTCTGTCTTGTCACTTCAGAACAAACATACGTGTGACCCAGTAAAGTGGAAAATCAGCTGTAACTACAGATCAACCAGTTGAAATTCAGGGGTTTGGTTTGGTTTGATTGTGGCAGATCAGCAGATTGACTCTAGATCATGTAGAGAAAAGGGAATAAATGAAAACAGAATGACGACATCAAATGTAATTATTTCCTCAGAGGAAAGTATCTCTGCTGCCTTATTACTCCTGGTCTTGAAACTAGCCTATGTTTTGGCCTCAGACAAAGGAGGAGCAGCTCATTTTGCAGGATTGTTGATAACGATTATGTGAGGATCTGCTGGGATGCATGTGACTAAAGTTGCTTCATCAGAGGATGTATTCAAAGTTCTGTGCAGGTGTCAACATTCTCTCCAATTTATGACCACAATGCTAGTGCACATGTGTGGCAGTAGTGCTCTGAATACATAGATGCTGATCAACTGCACATGTACCAATCATATCCTTGAAGCAGACTTTAAGTGTACAGAACAATAGCATAGTAATGTTAAGCTCCATTTACCTGGAATCTATGACACATCCGAGTTGACTACAAGAAGTCGAAAAATCAAGATGGACGCCTCCAGGAAACCCTTTGTTGTCAGGTTATCCATTGATGACCAATGTTAGCAGCACCACTTGCATCTCCCATGCAAGCATTGTAGCAGCCATCTTGGATTTTTAAAGTTGGGGTTAGTGGGGTTCTTCCAACTTTCTGGGTAGAAAATCTGACTTCAGTGTCTGTTCCAGTTAAAATTTCCATCTGGGAACTCCAAATTCTGACTTTTCATATACAGCTACGCCTCCGCGGAGTCCACAGCTGTCCGCAGCTGTACATGTGAATATCCGCAAGGGAGTATAATCCTGGATCTAGTTTCTGGTAGGGAGCAGGTCCTACAAGCTAAATTAATAAACCTTTTTTTTTTTTTACTTGACACAAACTAACACTGTAATCTGTAGTGACAGGATTGACCCGTCTCAAGTGTCACACCAGACACCCACTGACTTGGACGATTTAATAATGGCTGTTTAGAAATGTCTCTCTTTAAAAGGGATGGACTGGCTTGGCAAAAGAGATACCTAGTAATGGCCAATTCCCTCCATGCAGAGAATCACCCATGACATATGTACACAACACAAATAAAATAAATCTGCAGTTTTGTAATATAGAGTAGACCTTTAAATTTCCACAAGCCAAGATTTAGCTGTCTCTCCCTACACACATTCTGTGAAATCTTCAGCCTTAACTGTTGTGGGGAGAATATTTGGCATATCGTATCATGAGCAAACTGCTGATTCTGTAAGTCTGCGGGGCTCAGTCCCTTCCCCGTCCCTCGGGGGACATTTTGCATTAACATGGACACGTCACATGATGGAGGATGACGAACTCCCATAGCCGCAGCACTGGCGGCAGTTTGCACATCCTTCCATCCCCCATCACCTAAGAGGTCATCCTCTTAGCAATCAGCAATCACTTTCACCCTCTGTGTGGCCCTAATTACAGGATATCTGGGTTGGGAGAAACGCTTCCTCGCTGAGCCACGTTGGAACCACTTGGTCCTCCTCATGCTTAGGTATTTGTTTAGCACAAAATCAGACAGCATGACGGCTCTGCTGTGTGTTGTGTAGAGTGTGTCTATACACGTGTACATATGTGTGAAATGTTTGCAGATTCTTGTCATTTTTCTTGTGTGCTTCCACAGTTTCAGTGTATAGGAGAGGATCTATTGGAGGATAAACAAGTATACTAATGAGCCCAGAGAAGAGTCGGCTCTCTTGATATCATTCATTTAACAATCCTACAACATCCTTATCTGTTTATTTAATCATCAAACAAAAATAGGGACAAGAGATGCATTTCAAAGAACATGCTGTAAACAGATCACTAGATTTTTTTGCTCATTACGAAAAATCTAATTCATTTCTGCATCAAATGTAAATGTTTGTCTCATTGGGCTTGTTTAGTGCAGCTAGATGGTAATAATGTTGCCGCAAATGACCTATGAGTTGACGACTTAATAACTAAACATCTGGCTGACCCTTTATTAAAACCTGCTCCATCGTCTTAGCGAGTTACCAATAAAATAAAATGATGGCCAAAAATATATAAATATGACCAACGATATGACAGACTGGGATTATCTTTTATGTCTACGTATATTTCTTCACTCTGGCACTAATGGTGGCTTTTCCCTCCCTGATTATTTATTGCCCTTTATCTTCCCCGCAAACGTGTCCGTGTGATTCATCGGAGACATGTGTTGGGTCAGTTGTTCACTGTGACATGAAATTTGTTTAGCTTTGTGACATAAGGGTTTTCCCAGTCTGCTGCACTGTAACACACGGTTACATCACTCATCCGCGGCAGTAACTCGTCGGTATAAGGCCGAAATCTTTTTGTGCGATAAATGAAGTGCAGTTGACGTTAACCTTACATTGTGATGGGGTTCATTTATTGAAAGATTGTGAGTAGCACACGTTTGCTGATTCTGCGGGGGCTGAAACCACAGAGAAAAGAGACGAGGCATTTCATCAAATGCGGACACCTCTGCTGACAATACAACAATAGAATCCAGATTTCTCTCCTTATCTGTGAGATTGGGTGAACTTTCGCTTTCTGATCTCCTCTCGTTTCTTCCTTGTTCCACAAATCACCAAGAGGGTTAAAGGGCATCTCCTCATGCTTGTCACTCACAGTAGTGTCTAACTTGAAGCCCTGAAGTGGCTGAGCCTTTTGGTCCAGGTTGAGAGAGTGAGAAAAAACAACACACGGTGGCTAAAAAGGGAAACAGGACGTTAGATACAATAGAAAAGACCTTTGATCCATGATGAGGGGGAAGGCTTCCCCTCTGGGTGCAAACTATTAATGTGAAAGTGACTCTGCCCATTGCACATTTGTTATAGCAAATAATGGGCCTAAAATTAGCACACAATGGCAGGCAGACGGGCGAAACTTGCACCCAGCCATGCGCAGGAAGGGAGCGGGAGGTAATTGTATAAAAATGAGTGATTTGTTGGGGTTGGGGCTGGTTTGGAGCGCCGGCCGGTCGGCATCTAAGAGCGAAGGAGGAGAGGGATAGAAGTTGAGACAACAGGCTTTGATGAAAAGAGTCTTCCAGCTTTGTCCGCATGTTACTGTAACTATGGAAAACCAGCAGGAATGTAGGTCTATTGCAGTTTGAAGTGTTTATGAATGCCCAAAGGAACTTCACTGTTATGCTTAGGTAATGGTATGATTTGCAGAAGGTGTGCAATTTTAAGTCAGTTAACAACAACATTAACTTGTGCAAAGATGTTAGTGTGTTTTATGTTTGTGCATTTTAGTGAAGCTACTTCTCAGTCAAAAATTTGGACACATCTACTAACTACACTTTTCTTTATCTTTAATAAAACTGTGAAATGACACATATGGACCTAAAGTTGAAAACAAAAAATCATGTTTTAAGTTTTAGATTCTTCACGGTAGCCACCTTCATCTTTCATAACAGCTTTGCACACTCTTGGCATTCCCTCAACAAACTTTCATGAGGTGAAATGTTTTTCCGTCAAGAATTTTCACATGTGCTGAGCACTTGTTGGCTGCTTTTCCTTCACTCCGCAGTGCAGCTCATCCCAAAATGGGTGCAGGTCAGGTAATTGTAGAGGCCAGATCATGCGATGCAACACTCCATCTCTGCCCTTCTCGATGCGGCAGACCTCACAGAGCCTGAGGAGGTGGTCTGGGTCACTGTCCTGTTGAAAAACAAACCACAGTCCCACTAAGGTGAACCAGATGGGACGGAGTGTCACTGCAGAGTGTTGTAGTCGCCTTGCTGGTTTAAGTGAGCCTTGAATTCTGAATAAACTGCCAACAGCAAAGCACTACCAAGCCATCACGGCTACACAATAGGAGCCATACAAGCAGAGGCCAATTCTTCACCTTCTCTGAATCGCACAAAAACTCAGCAGCTGGAACTGAAAAGCGCAGGAAAATGACATGCTGGGCACTTTGCTGCTGAAGGCATTTTAGTCCATGTGGCATATCAGCGTACCATTTATCCATTTGGTCCTCACAGCGGTGGTTTCTTTGCAGCAATTTGCCAATGAAGGCCTGAGCCACACAGTCTGATCTGAGCAGTTTTTGAGATCATTTTGCTACTTGAGCTCTGGGAAGTGTTGATGTGGACTCTAATGAATTTATCCCCTGTAGCAGCGATAACTCTTCCTCACTTGTCCTCACAGGTTTCATCACAGTGTTTCATTTTTATGAATTCAGCTGAACAAACTTTCAAAGTTCTTGAAACTTTCCAGACCGACTGACCTTAATATCTTAAAGTAATGACAAGCTGTTGTTTCTCTTGACTTAGATGAGTAGTTCTTGTCCCAGTATAGATTTCTACAGTAATTAAACAGGACTGTATGCCAACAAACCTCGACACAACCCAACTGGAAACCTCTGCCTGAGTCCAACCATGCTACTAGTACTGTATGCACAGCCCAGAGCCAAGCACAGACTTATTCAAGGGTTATTCTCACAGGAATGTTGTGAGAATATTGAATGTCAGGAATAATACAGTGCCTTTGATGCAGCGGACTGCAGTAGATAAACATTTAAACTTGGTTTGTGGAGACTCACTCTTAAGGCATTGTGTGCTTAATTATACTCTTTAATAGGAAACTGGATGAATGATGAAAAAGAGCTGATTGCCTGTTCCACTTTGACAAAAGCCTAAACAGTAGGAACTTGACACTGTAATCTTACAGGTTGCCCATTTTTCATGGATTGTCCACAGACTTGCGGACCTCCTTTGTATCCAGTGTGGATTCTGACATAAATTGCTCACCACACTCCACCACTGCGCTCACCACCGGTACACAGCAGCGAATAACAACAATCAAGCAGCAGCAGCAAAAATTATTTCTAGTTGAAAGACAAGCTATGAAATCCCTCCGAATCGTGTTCCTCTAACAAAAACAACAATTACAACACTGTGATGGAAAGCGGAGTTGATTTGCAAAAGGTTTTACAAGGCCAAATGCAGAAATAGGGGGTTAAAGAGAGAGAGAGAAAACGATCTGTTGTGCATTAACATTTTTGGACAGCAATGAGTTTTTCCCAGGTGCTGAGGGATTCCAGAGAGGCTGATGGGAAAGTGTGTTAGTTTGTGCTTTTGTGTCTGCACATGTGTTATTTTATAATTTATTCCCATAACCTAAAGGTTGTTATTGACAGCGAGATCGACTGTTTTTGCATACACATGTCATACATATGCATACGCTTCAGGAAACGCCCACCGTTGCCTTTACCACCAGTTGTTCCTCCTTTTAGTTTTAAGAGGCTAGCCAGCAGCGGGGATTACAAGATCTAATCTCCAGGGAACACTGGTTGCTGAAAATGTCTATGTATGGAGGCAGGCAAGTTTACATGCATATACACAATGTGCCCAGTGAGTTCCACAGAGATGGGCGATGGCGTGAGCTGTTTGTTTATGGATGTTAAGCTGTTAAATGTTGAAGCTGCAGTGCATGATGACAAGAAACCACAGTGCCATGTAAGTTCCAGTCTCCCCCCGGCTGAGGAAGGGCCCCTGAGGTAAACAAGTCCTCACCGAGGACACTTTCCATGACCTCCTGTAATGAGAACAACAAAGCATGCGGTGCAGTTTGGTTGTGGAAGCAGACAATAGGGTCTGCTGGGGATCATAAAATACCTGTGGCGGACTGACTCGGAAGAAAGCAAATATTTACTCATGGGTGTATCTCCATTAACAGACCACTATTTACTGGCAACAATATAAAAAGTGATGTTTGTTTTCCATTCATTTCGCCATGAGCTGACCTTTTCTTCTGATTTGGGTCAGCTTTATGTATTCAAATCTGAGCGAGGATCAGATGATCTTGAAAATGTCAAATGTGTTTTATCTGAGCTCGGATAGACCGACAGACAGATAGACAGATAGACAAACGGAGGGATAAACAGACAGACAGATAGATAGATAGATTTCGTAACAGTTCCTTGCAGTGGAAATGAATGCTAAGATAGAGAGAAAGCAAGAAAAAGGGGAGGTGGTGGAAAATAGTGTCCCCAGCTGGTTTTGGCTATCTAATAAACATGTAAACACTCTGCGTTCTCTACCTCATTAGGTGATTGCAGAGGCCGCTTGCTCTCCATAAATCAGGGCCCAGGTTATCAAGGCCTCTGATCTTAACTGTAGTGGGCGCCCAGCTGTCTACAGCCGTACTGACTAGGAACAGCAGGCTTGGAGGAATCCAATTCCCCACCTCTCCCACCTTTCTCATTTTGCAAATAAAAGAGAAGATATGCTCGTAAGTGCGTGAATACACATGCTAGCTGGTCATCGGACTCGAGGTATGTTGTTTGTTCAGCTGAAACGTGTTCAGAAAACAGACAGTATAATGCACCTCTTACAAATGTCTGCCTTTTGATAGATAAACATTTTTTTGTTGTTGTTGTTTTCCCCCAGCATTTGTGCTTTTTCAGTAGATCCAAGAGGTGTTACTGAAGCATCAAGGAACGGTTTCCTTTACAACAGCCATGAGAAAAATATAATCTCCACAAGGCAAGTTTGAGTGAAAGATGAAAAAGTGAAAAGAATGAAAAACGGCTGTGTGAGTTTGACTTTAACCGCCTCTCATACCACCATAAAGGTTACTACATGCCAGGTTCAAGCACAGTGTCACTCTCTTTTTCCCCTAATGTAAAACACACTCCGTGTTCGCTGCGCGTTTCCAGCCTACAACACGTCACACTGCTGACTTTCAACAGACAGACTTTCTCAAGGCATCTTCATAACTGTCAGGAGATTGAGTTTCCTCTGTCTGGCTTGTTGTATATCTTAGAGGTGTTAATTCAAACAACATTGATAATGAAAGCATAAATAATTAAATCACATGTCGGGTACAGCGCTCTCACAGTAATCACCAATGAAGCTAAACTAATTAGATTGAAATTATGGATAATGGCCTGAAAATAATTCCAAGGTGGTTTGCAAATTGCCCGCTGTTAAGAGCTGTAAAGTCTTTATTGCCACAATGCAAATAAAAGGGTGTCACATTGTCACAGTTTAAAGGGGTCTCTGTTCCAAATGTAGGGGCAAGATTTTCACAACTACACCAGATATAAAATTCAGTTAAATGAATAGAAGCAATAACAACGAGGAAAATCACAAAACAATGTGCAAAAGATAAAATAGCAAAGCGAACATATGTATACTTGGGTTTCTAAGTTCTTCTGCAAATCCAAAATAGATTCTCTCCCCTAATTCTTTTTTTTTTCCCTTTCCATTGCTGGTTATTATGCCGTGCACCATATCCAGCATCTACAGTCTATTAAAGGTCTTTTAGTAGATATTGAACGGTATGGCATGAAGGATGCACGAGAGAAGTGAAAGTGTAAAGGGTTGGTGAGTATGTCAGGGCCTCTTATGAACTTGAAATCTATTTAAAAGCTCTTTTTCAGCTTGCTTTTGGGTTGAAAGCTGCCCTCTGTGGACCAAAACTCAGAGCTCAGGTTTCCGAACAAGGGGTATGGAATGAACCTTTCCCTAAGCTGAGCCCATGAGACCCTGTCATTAGCTGATGCAAAAACAGGTGGATGGGAACGTTAACCGCTTGCCGCGATGGAGCCATTTCATTGGAGAGTTAGTTAGAAGATACAGAAAATAAACGTACTCCCTAGAAGCCTGCATGGTTGCAGCTGCGGGAACACAACGAGGATTGTTTAGCCTCTTTTAGTTGATAAAGAAATGAAATGTGACCCTAAATCCCGGCAATTTTCCTACCGAAACTGCAAAAAGCAACCAGAAGGAGAGGAATCAGCTTCTGGATGTAGTGTACTAAAGTTGTTTTTTCTTTTTAAAGATGTGGGTAGTGCTTTTATATAACTAAGCCACAACGACTTTAGAAAAACAGCATCAGAATAAACCTGGATAATATGAGTAAAATATCCCTTATTGACTGAACTGAGCTGAACTAGGATTCCGTTGGCAAAGAACCTTAAAGAAAAGTCCAGTTGCGTTTTACTGAAGCTCCTTGGATTACCATGACCTGGATGACTGAGAATCTACACAGACATACAGTAGCATTCATATTTATGGGCAACCCAACTATTTCAACTCCTCGTTAGAGGACTCAAGATAATATTACTGTAAGGAAGCCTATGTTATAGCTCCCTTGGGCAGTCACTATATCTTGAGAAGTAGCTGCATCTGTTTCACCGTGAACCCCGACATGCGTGCTACTTCCTGCAGTGCCAGTTGCACATATTCAGTTAAACATATTCCCACTGGAATTTTAAAAGGAAAAAACCACAATAAATTCTAATAAATGCCATAGCTCTTGTCAGCGAGTTCAAACATTTAAGTATCTCACGCCTCTGGCCACATCCAAAGCCTGTGCTGCCACCACAGGTGTTTTCCATGGCTGTCCTCCATTGGCTTGTGCTGTTTACATAGTGTAGCGGAAAAGGGCAAATGAGGTACTAAGTATGACGATGAGTCTGCATGAGTTGATAGTCAGACAGCAGCAGGTGGTAGCGATGTTGTAAGACACTACAGAACCTTTGTACTAATAGACTTCAACCATGACGGACCCTGTGAACACCCTGTTGTTTGTAATGCTGTCAGTACATGTGGCATTGTGTTTATGTGCTGCACAAAACTAGCTATTCAGGTCAACATACTTAGGACGTGCCATTTAGTGAATTCAAACAGAGTGAAAGCCACGCCCAGCCGGCTGCAACTGGCATTGATGTGGTTTTGGAGCGCACCCCATCAGCTGTTCAAAGCCAGACACCTGCTGTGACATCATTGGCTGACATGTGGCCGAAACTGCAACACAGAAAGAAGAAGTTGGAATACAAACACAAGAGTGCAGCAGCGGTTTTTATTCTGCCTGGCAATATTCACATTTATCCTTTAGGTGCCTTTATGTAAATGAAGAATAGCGTTCAGCTCCGTTCCCCAGCAGCACTTCCTATGCTGTAATACAATTATTCATGCCATTGAACCTCTCATCAAAAGACGGGGTCTGTTTGCTATTTCTGCCTCTCCAATATAAACAGATATGGGCATTTAAGAGGAGTGTATGCCAGGAAAGCAATAAAGGATGGGAAATTTGATATATTATAAACATGCACATAAACTCTTATTTATAAGTGATCCCAAAGCAAAAGCACAAATGCATTTGTTAGACAGGATCTATCGAAAGAGATGTACTGGGCACGACTCCTCAGCGATAAGCAGATAAAGGCCCGAAAACACTTTGGGTTGACAGTAACTCATGAAACACTCACTCCTGTACTGTTTGTGCTGTGCTATCTTCTAACATTACAAATAATAAAGTTGTTGTTGTTCTCACACACAGATGAAAAAAAACAAAAAAAAAGCCAGAACATTTGCTGTGGCTAAAAGTACCCTTTTGATGGCATCGCTAATATTGGCCCGAATTGTTCCAGTAACATTGCTTCATTATGGGCTTGATGGCTGAGCACAGATGTTGGCTTGGCAGAAAATGAAGAGTTTGATTGTAATCTGAGCTTCTCTCATTACTCACTTAATGCAGCAAAGTGTTGTAGCAAAGAGGTGAAATAAAACAGAAGAGAAGAGAAGAGAAGAGAAGAGAAGAGAAGAGAAGAGAAGAGAAGAGAAGAGAAGAGAAGAGAAGAGAAGAGAAGAGAAGAGAAGAGCCAGATGATTTCCTCTTGGTGTGATTAGTCGAGCTGCTGGAGGTGAAGCTAACAGCTATTGACAGGCTCGGCAGACCTCGGCTACTCTTCACCTCTAATCAGCCTTAGCCTTTAATCAAGTCTGAGGCCGGGACACAATCTCCAAACTACTGATGAACGGATGGACTATTGGATTACCTCATGACCTGGATATGAGCTGCATTGAAACTTATGTATGCCGCGACACAAATTCACAAACACTCTGAAAATGTTCACATTCAGAGGTACGTGATTTCAACAGCATTTGCGGGAGTTTTGGTTTTTTTTTCTTTCCACATACAGTTTCCTGCTCCTGATGTCTTTCAAGAAATTAATCGAGTCTGTTGGTGCGGCTGGCAGCGTGTAATGTATGTAATTTGATGGGAGGCTGCAGAACAAGGAAGCGGGGAATATCCTGGCCACATCTTTAACCTATCGAGGCAGGATGATGTCATGATTAGAAGAGGAAATTGGGATCCCTCCAGAACCTAAACACCCCAAGGCTGTCGGGCCAGCCATCCAGACGGCTGGAGGGAGGGAGACAGAGCCAGAGAGAGAGAGAGAGAGAGAAGTGTAAGAAAGACAAGAAGGAAAAAAAAAAAAAAGGGATGGAAGAGATGGGGGCTTGGGTTGACCCACAGCTTCAAGATCAAAGCATATAGCACCACTTGGCTGACAAGGAATGGCACACTCCAGGGATGAGTGTGTGCATACATATTTTTGTGCACAATGTGTCTGCAATGCGTCTCATCTGGGCTGCCTCTTCATCCAGGGCTTATGTCAAATATGCCATGCTATTAAATATACAGTATCTCGTCTCATCTCGCTTCTCTTTCCCCCCTTTGACTGATTCATTGTCTCCCCACATGTGCACACACGCACCTCATATACAAACTTGGCCCGTTAAACAAATCAGGCTGTGATGCTCTTCATGGCTTCCTTCCCTCACAGTGGTGAGACACTGAGAGGTGATGAGGTGCAGGAGACAGAGAGCAGAGACGGCGGGGAAAAGAGAGCCAGAGAAAGAGAGCAACAAAGAGAGTAATAGTTCTTTACACTCAGAAGAGATTCCCTCGCATGGCCCCAAAACACTCATACATATACAATATAATCACATGTGTGAAATCCCTTAATGAGCTGACCACAAGGCTCTCAGCTGAGGGCCTCAGAGGAACAACCGATGGGTTGTAAGGATCGAGGCTGTTTTGACATTTGCTCGTTCTTCGTAACACTAAATCTCTCTCATACAGTGATCACTGGAGCAATTATCTCCTCCTTGTCTGAGAACTCAGCTGAGTTGAACTGGAGGACGGCCAAAACGGGCACAAGGGATTCTGCACGTACACACAATACAGTCACTACACTACAGTCATTTATTCACCCTTTATTAAGTCCCTAGATGCCTTTTTCTTTCGCCTAGTCCAACCAATCAGTATTTTTTGTGTTGCTCTGACTCCTGCAGCAGGAAAACCCCAACTGTGCTTTCCCAGATGTTTCTTCTTTGTTTTTTCTTCTTTGTATGATGATAGTGGTGGTTTATCACTTCGAGGCTCGTGTCCCTAAAATGAACTCTGTATCAGCAAAAAGAAAGAGAGCTATTCAGAAGCACAGTTCAACCCGGAAGGAGCATCCTGTACTTCGCAACAGACATGTGTAGCTATGACCTACTGAATAGGTGCAACTGCTCCTATCCAAACAGTTTGATCAGGTTTGAGCAGGAGATTGTCGGTGTGTGAATCTTTGAACCCGTTGTACACGTGCATCGCTTGATCTCCTATAAAGAGCCCTATCATGAATTCATGTTTTCCTTCCCCTTGTGACCATATGTTGCCCCCAACAACCACTCACAAATCACCTCCCTGTCGATGTATAGCTTTGGGCCTCGCTCAGTTTGGGTGTGTTGAAACAAGTCCGGCCTCGCCCCAAGGCGAGGGACAGTGAAGGAATCGCTTAAAGAGCTTTAAAGGCTCATATTTCCTCTCCTCGCCACATAGAATTTGACTTGCCTTATGACCCTCAACACTGTGAAATATGTTCTCGCCTCCAAGTAAAACAAACAAAGCATAATTCTTCATCAACATCTTCTCCAACATGCTGAACAAGAAAGCGAAAAAAGTGAGGACAAGACAGGTAAAGTGTTCGCAGGGACAACAGCCACAGTTTGGGAGAATCATTCTAAGTGTTAGCTACAGACAGTCGACAAACTGAAGGAAAAACCAACATTAAACGTCTTAGTAAGGTGTTGGACCATCATCAGAACAGTTTCTCCAAGTCTCTGGAAATCTACTGGAGGGATAGATCCCCATTACACCGAAACATATTCTAGTTTTTGCTGATGGTAGTAAAGAGTCCAGTCCAAAATGTCCCATATGTGTTAAGATCTGGTGACTGCAAAGGCCATGGAATGTGAATCACTTCATTTTCATACTCATCAAAGCATTCAGTGACCCCTTGTGCCCTATCGATGTTGGCACTGCCATTGTAGAAGAGACCAATCCTGTCAGTATAGAAATGGTTCGTCAAAGAATAAAGGTGATCAGTCGGAATAATTCTGCATTGATTTGCTGTGATCCCATCCAATGGGGAGGACAACTGGACCCAAATCAGAACAGCAACATGCCCACCACCCAGCAAAACAGAGCCAGATGGGTCATTGGTTCAGGTTTTTCCCTTCAATTTGTCACCCATCTGTATGTGTCACCATTCTAAATAATTTACAACCTCATATGCAGCTTTGGAGCAAGTTCACACACTCTTTCTGTAAACATGCCATTCTTCCCTGACAAGAGAGCGGATTTAGACGATGATTTAGGGACGAAGACATGCAGGATCTGGGTCAGGTTGGATTGTAAGTTTTTGGCAAACGCTGTAAAAAAGTCAAGAAACTTGACACTTCAAAAATGGGGAGGCAAACTGAGTAGTCAGTTATTGCATTTTTCCCTTTGGTCTTTCGTAATCACTGCGAGTTCAGTGGTGAACATTCAAAGGAAGTCTGGTCATGTGTTTGATGATGAGTTATGGCAACGCTACAGGATCAGATCATATGACATTACAGCAATTCTGAATGAATCATTCATGGGTAGTAAAAAATAACTACATTTTAAGTCAGTTTACTTTCTTGTTCATTGATATCAATCTCAGAAATGTGACATAATATTTCCCTCCGTGTCTGGTTTGAATTCAGTGTATAATTATCTGGGCAATGTGGACGCACTTGAGACGGATATCCAAGATTTTAACTAGCGCTCATCAGAAGTCACCTAATCCCCTGTGGAAGTACTTTTTAAGACCCACACTCCCTGGCATCCTGAGTTTGTTTAGGTCAGCACCCTCACTTCCTCGTGGTGTATCTGCAAATCCAAATACATATGATAGCGTATGGTTATGACTGCACTTATGCTGTCAGAATCTCAGTAAATGTTACGTTGATTGCAGTGATGTTTATAAGAGTTTGAGAATAAAAAAAAAAAAGTTAGCCCCAGGATGACCCCCCCAATCCTGCTTTTTCAGCTTGGCCAATTTCACCTGAGTCTGCCCAGGTTCTGGGTGGGAAATAATAGGCCTGGTACAGCTCTGGAAGCTATTTACCATCAGAGTCAATTGATTGGAGCCTCAGTCTGGCCCCTGTCAGCCTGGTGGAGGGATAGTGGAGAGAGGTTGCTGTTAAGGTTGAAATTAGCGAGCGGCATAAGGGGCCTCTGGTCTGGTGTCAAGTCTGATTAGGAGGATCCTGGGCCCCTAACACACTGCAAACAGCACGCAACCAAAAAAAAAAAACGCACTGACAGCTACATGCATACACACATGTACACAAGAAGTAGTGGCAAAAGAGTGTCAGTGTTTTGTAAAGGATTGGTTCAAAGGAAGATGATGTCTGTGCAAAAGCCAGTAAAGGAGTTTCCATTGATTTGCAATAGATCCCCATCACATCATCAGTGTTTTAAAGGTTGGCTTGGCTGAAGCCTCCTCGCCGACACTGGAAAGGGAAAAGGAAATGGATGTAAGGAACTCAAGAGCACCTTTTTGTCAGCAAAAAGCTTTTACGAAAAATGTGACAAGGCTGCCAAATGTAATATCATTCCTGACGTGTGAGTGGAGAGCACTTCAACAGTTAGCGCATCAAAACCCGCTTGATTTCACACTTGTTGAGATTACACGACACATTAAAGCCATTTCAGCGCTGACATTTTCCCCCCGCGCGTCCCCCCGCAGTCATGGCGGACCGTTTTCACCTGTGGGAACGTCTCCTTTTAAATAATGTGCAGTTGGGTTTGTTGTGGCTCCGTTCAGTGCAGCTACGAAAAATGAGGAGAAGTTAACAGGAAAATTTTAAAAAGATATTTGGTATGCTATAGCGAGGAATTGTACTAAAAGAGCATAAATTAAGCAGTCTGTTTAGGCGACTGGAAGTTTCCACTTTCCACATATTTCCATTTTACAATCCCAGTTGCCAACACTTTTCATCAACACTGTTGCGTTGACTGTTTCATTTCAATTTTGCACTGTACATATAGGCATGTACAATTAAAAACATCCCTCATAGTGGTGTTTTCAGTGAAAGCAACAAAATGATTGATTTAAACAAAAAATGAAAAAGAAACAACTTGGTGGGATGAAAACAATCACCTCCCTTTACCCCCCAAAAATGTCTGTGAAATATTTTACGTACTTGTACACATTCATGAGAATATCAATCCCTGTGCTACATAAGATCCATCAAAACAAATCAAAAGAAATCCTCATCGCCTGACAGATATAAAAGCAATACATTTGAAAAATACAGGGAAACCCCCTTTTTTTCTCCAAAGACTGATCCTTTTCCTTTCTTTAAAAAAGTAAAGAAACAAAGGAAAATTGATCTAAATGTCGACTGAATCTCAGGAGCTTTTTTGTCTGGAAATCAAAGAAAAGCTTTTTAGAAATATGTGACACAGCTGCCAAATATAATATCGCTCTTGACACACAAGTGGAGTGCGCGTCCAGCCGTTAGCCCATCAAAAGCCCGCTTGATTACACTCGTCGCGATTACAGGAGACATTACTGCCATTTCTGCTCAGACGTGAATCAAATATGAATGGGGTTTCTCTCAAAAGGGCGCCGAGAGGTAGCGGATGTCTTCTGGAAGGAATTTGGAGGTGAAAAGTTATTTTGAGTTGATTTTAGGGAGATGGTTTCTACTGAAAGATGAGAGTCGATGGAGAGACGGAGATGACCCAGTAAGGGCAGAGAGGGGGAAATGAGGGAAAGTGGTGACAAGGTGGAATGAGGGTTGAAATAAGAGGAGAACACATACTTTACTTGTGACTATACGCTATTCATATAGGAACGTTCAGCAGTATCATTTAGGTATTGCAGCAACACCTGTTGTCATTCTTCACCAAATTTGTTAGGAAAGATTCCTTTGTCTACTTTGTGCATCAGTGGGAGCAGAGCAACACACAAAGTATCACGTGAGTGTACATGTGGGTGTGTTTCACGCAAAAAGCTTCTTGCTGCTGCATAAATATTTAAACAAACTGTATGTTACATATTGAAGGAGGTACATCTCTTGCTATATGTAGCACTGTTCGTTTTATTTAGGTTTAATAAAGGTTTTATAAGCATGCTCTTTCCACCTATGGGCTAAGCATGTGGCATGTATATGCTCAACAATCACTGTATGAATTCTCAGGCTTGTTTGAGGTGTGAGGGTTTATTTTATTTCTATTTATTTTCCTTTTAATACAGCTGTAAGTCATACTTAAGGTGAAATCTTTTTTTTTTTTGCAGCTCTGCTAATTTCCCCTTAAGTTTGTGAAAATCTGCATAAATCCCTCTGTGGACGTCCACATGTAGCTTAACATTTGTGTTGGTGCAGCGACTACGCTACAAAGACAGCAGTGTGCATGCGTGGAATATAAAGATGCTGTCCTACTGTGCATGTATGGGATATAGTTCCCCACAGAGGACTCCATGTGGGCTAGAAAGTAGTAAAATAAAAACAACTGCTTGTCCGTGATGTCCACAATTGCACACGTATGCATCAGCACTAGAGTATACTCAAGGCTTCAGGAAGATCAACGTGTAGGACAGAGAACATGCGACGGCTTTAAGGCCAGTTCACGCTTTCTGAATCCGCCTATCTGTAAAGGTCCAGGTGAAGTAAATTTCCTCATCCGTCCAGGCCTGCAATCTGTGTGGACCACTTTGCGGATGTCCACATTTGATACCATGCGGACTGTAAGTGCGCCTACTGAACATGTGCCAGGAAAAAAAAATAAAAAAAGGTACCCAGAACTAATGCTTGTTATGAGAAGAGATTGTGTGAGGAGATTCCCCATCATCTCCTCCTTAATAATTTATCATTAAAAGTCTTGTAATAGAAGTAGTTGCTGCCTGACGAGGGAGGTGCTTTGATTTGTAGCTACATGCTTTCAATCGATCAAGTCTGTATTCTCCAGAAATCCTGTGCTACGTCCGCTCACCGTGCTCAGCAGACCTCAGTAGTCATCAGATTGGCATTGTGCTAAAGCAAAAATCTGTAACCAGCTGCTGTAGCCTGTAAAAAAGTGCAGCCAGTAGTTCAGAAACATCAACAGGAGTCATGTGCGTTTTTCTGTTTTCGATGTGAAGGACAATGCAATCCTCTGTGTGGCAGACCAGTGTTTACCTGTCACAGTGTAAATAGAGTTGTGTGTGTGTCTGCAATCAGATTTTAAAGTTTGTATCAGGTATGTGGAAACCACTGACCTCTACAGCCTTATGTTGACATGTGAAAATGTCAGAGGGGTGGTGTGACCGAACATTTTAATATTTTTTTCCATTGCTGCCACCAGTTATAGAATAATGTGTTGAGTTTAGCAAATTAATATCATGAACCACTCTATCATTAGCCCTCCTTTAGCCATTCAAGGGGAATTGCTTTGTCCCAAACCAAATATTTCCGCAACAAGTGAGTTAATAGTCTTTAAATTTAATAAAGAAATTCATGTTTTCCAGAGGATAAATCATCTGTGCTACCTGCAGGTTCTGATGTATAGAAGAATGTCCCAACAGCTGCTTAATTGTAATGAAATTCAACACAGATGTTCATTTAGGGGTCCCTTAACTTTTCCAGTATCCTCATTATTTCTCATTTTGTCCAAAGAAATTACATTGTGCTTACTGCTACCACACATTTTAAAATGCTAACATGCTAAGCTAAGAAAATAGCCATAGAAAACATTGCACCTATTTAAAATCATACAGTTAACATTGTCGTTTTAGCAATTTCAGCATGTTGATGTCAACATTTTTTACCACAGCACCTCCGAGAGCTGCTAGCACGGCTCTTATTCATGTTTGTCAGATGCTCAATTGTCATTTTAATGCCAAATTAATGAAATTCTCTCTCTCTGTGCGTGCACGTGTCCTGTATGTGATCCTATTCCCACTTGGTATGTGCTCCATTATCTTAGGTAGCTGTACAATACCCCGTCTACCTCAGCAGCAGAATGAAGCTGTCACTCAATCAGACAGACAGGCAGTCAGTTCGTTACTTTCAGCCATGAAATATTCAGCAGTAGGTGCTTATCTTCTGGCTTTACCACCATCGGATGAGGTAGCTGTATTAAATGCAGTCTATTATTCATTCTTCTCCTTTCCTACTGTGATAGCGTTGTGCTATCCCTAATAATTTCAGTCATTCTTTGGTTTCTCTGATGTTAACATCTATGTTGTACCAACCAGCTTCACCGCATTTCACTGCTGCAGGGCACAGCTTCACAGATCCGTGTCCTGCGCTCGCATTCGGCAATATCTGTAGCAGTGGTAGGCTGTTGTGTTCGTGCAACTAAAACAACAGCCTCAGGTCAGCTGAGACAGAAGACACGTTGCTCGTTACAAAAGAGCCATTCACTCTTCCTTTCATCCATTCTTAACTCTCACTGCCAGTCCTTTTCTTCCTCACTTTGGCCAGCAGGTACCTCACCAAGTCTTACATTCTAACACCCTGTTCCTCACAATCACACCATCTTTTTAACTCCTGTCTGCGCTGTTTTAACTGATCTTTGATGGGCAGGGATTACATGGAGGTGCTAATGTGGGTTAGACTGCCTCAGATAAGCTCCATTTGTCAACATGCTGCAACTTTCATACTAGACTCTGACAAATGCTTGAGAAACTCATTTACTTAAAGGAAATTCTGCTTTAAGTGTGATAATGGGACTGTTAATCAGCTAAGTGAAGTTTTGGCTAAAGAAATATGGTAATTGGACCTTATTCAATAATTATCTTTCCATACAACACTCAGTAAACAAACACGAAATAGAGCAATTTCTTAAAACTTGACTGTTTCTGAAGCATATTAATTAGTTTTTGAAGATAAGATCTTCTAATCTGAATATTATCCTACCATAGCTTCCTTGGCTGGATTACACATGATGCAGTGTCATCATAAAATGGAATTCATCATTTCTATGGTGAAGTAAACCTCAAACTTTATACTTCAGCTTCAGTTTATTCTGCGTTTGTACTTAACATCTGGTGTGATTTGTTTGTATATATTTATCAAAAAATAAATAATCTTCTGAAAATGCTGATTTTTTAACAATTACAGTAAATGTGTTGGACTGGCACAGATGAGCCTTAATCATCCTTTCTGTGGTAATGGGGCTATTGAGTTGGTGAGCACTGAGCCCTCAAATCCAGTAGGGTCTGTGGATGGCGCCACCAGTAGCCAGCCAGTCTCTCCCCCACCTACGCCCTCCTCCCACCTCCCCAGTGAGGAGCACTCAGAGCCAAGGTCCAGGAATTAGCCCCAGCACCCGTCCAGACAACAGATCAATGGGCCCGGTCCTGTATTGATAGGGCCACTTGGGCTCCAGAAGTGCCTGCTAATCCCTGCAGTTTATCAGCCACACTGGCTGCCTGTTGTCTGGTACAGTCCTCTGTCGAGCAGACAGGCTTATGTTTTTGGACACACACTCTCTCTCTCACCCACACACTTCCCCGTACACACATTTTGCTTGCGCACTTTCGCCTAAGCCACCGCTCGCACACACACACACACACACACACACACATCTCCACCTCTCTCATCATCCTGCCCTTTTCCCTTGAACATGGCGTCAATTGCATTACCTCGGGTGTTAGGGCCGCAGCTATAGAGTTGCCTTGTTTGAGTCAGCCGTGGCTGGGTGGCTGTAACTATATCCAGTGTCCTGCTAAAGGGGCAGGAGGCTGCCTGGCTGGTAGACAGAAAGTCTGACCGGAGCGTGGACCATTGATTCTAATGGGCTTTTTAGGGGGCCTAATGATGGGAATCTGTTCACGCCTCGCTTGTCACGCCTAATTAAGCCAAAGCAACAATGAGTCCATTCACACTGGCTCAAGTTACCTCCCTCGCCCATCCTGTTAGAGCTAGTTTTGCTCACTTTAGCCTGGGTAACTCGACTGGCTCATGGACAGACTGGAGGCTGGATGTTGTGGAGCCATTTTGCCAGCGTCTCGTTATGCTATCACCTAATCGGCTTTGTGTTTCTCCTGTTTTTTTGTTTGTTTTGTTTTGTTTTACTGTTGTTTATGCTCTCTCTGTCAAATAAGTCGCTTCTTTTGTCAGCTGCATGTATTTTCTCTTTGTTTCCATAAAGTAACAACTCAGCACTTGGTTGTTTTACAAGAATTAGCTTTGTCTTTTTCTTTTTACCGATGGGAACCTTTTCATTGCTGCAAAATTTTTGGTGGACTGAGGCCAACAAGCTTTTTAGGCCAATCACAACGTTTCAGAAGCAATTACTCACATTGACTGAATTGATTGGAGATTTGGAGGAAGTACAGTAGTTCTCAGCGAGTACAGACACAAACACTCCCATTTGTAGAAGTTTTTTGGTTCCAGCAAATCAACTAATTAGGCCGGCGGTGACTGTACGAAATGATAACATGTCATTATCCGTCATTTCCAGCTTACTGTAACATGTATTTATTTGTTTGTAGGTCTCTAAGTGCCACGGTGCGTGTTTGCGCGTACGCAAGCATGCATTATGTTTGTGGCTCAACTCACCTGTAAGGTCAGACTGAGGAGCTTCCTGTCAGGCTGGGCGATGGCCATCTATCAGGTGTGTGATGGAGCTGACAGATAAACGGCATGCACAGCCTTTTCTCTGCGTCCCTGTTTGTGTACACATGCTTTTAGCCAGCCACTTAGCTGCCAGAATTAGGTCTGTGAGGAGATAATTGCAGGGTGAACGTAGACAGCAGTTGGTGTGTGTGTGTGTGTGTGTGTGTGTGACTCAAAAAAGATTCATAGACACCTTTTGTCAACCTTTACCTGTGCTTTTGTCTCAGGGCGGATTGTCTCTGCTCGGCTGCGGAGGGAGGAGAAAGAGAATACTTTTGTGTGTGTGCCAACATGCAGTGTGGTGTAGTGTGTGGGCTGGACATTGCCTTTGCAGCGAGGACTGTTTGTTCGTTCTGACATGAATGCTGTCTAAAGCTGGGGAGTGTCTGTAAATATTGATCTCCTGTCTGTTACTGCATGAGGCACTCTGCCACAGACCAATTCACTCTCTAGCTTTTCTCTGTTCATCTCCCATTGTGTTCTTCAGGTTGTTTGACATGGAGACAACAGTTCAAATACGGCACGATGGAACTTACAGTATGTGGAGTCTTATACAAGATCTGGAGGGTCATTTTAGCAACCAGAAAAAGCAAGTTCCCATCTAGCACGGTACTGAAATAATATTTAACAAATCCACCAGACTGTCTCAAATCTTCTCTAAATGATTCTTTTGTTGAACACTTCCAGTTTTTATGCTTATTTTACTACTAAATAAAATTATTTAGGGAGTTTTATAGATGAACCCGCCCAACTGGTTTGGATACAAGTAGCTGCCAGTGAGGAGCTTAGTGAGAAATCGGATACGGTGATGCACATGACAGGATACTGTAGCGCTTAAATATTAGCAAATAGTGCACAGTGTTTGTGTGCGCTGCTCTGTTGGCACTGAGCGGTGTCATGCTTCTGCTGTATGTCATCTGACCTTGCCCTAGCATTTCTCAAGAGCGAGTCTTGTGATTGGTAGAAAGACAGAAACGACAGCCTTATTTAGGGGGTTCTGACCGTGACTTCAACTCTGATCCTTCAGAGCCAGAATGAGGAAAGACTCACAGGAGAGAAATGAATGACTGCCAATAGCAGATGCTAATTCATAAGACCCTGCGGCTATCATTAAACTTTTCAGTCAACAGCAGACTGCGATTTAACAAGGGATGGGTTTTTAGGTAAACACTAATGCAGAGCATGAAAGGAAAAGGGTGGGGTTTGTCTGTGTGTGAACACCGCCCGTGTTTGTCCCCAAATCTCTGTATGTATTGTCTGTCTGTGCATGGTTCTACTGTGCATCCAAGATGAATTGAGTGAGATCTTTGCCAGTACGTGCTCATAAGAACATAGTGGGGGGGTGAGGGAAGGAAAGGGCGCCCTCATCACAAAGTTCAAGCGGCGCCTTAAACACGGCCCTAAGGTGCTGTGATCAGTTGGGGGCCTTGATGACTTTACTTCTGCTGTGTCTGGAGTATGTCCAACAGATGGTCCTGATAACACAACTTGTCTTTCGCCAAGTCTTGCACTGGGCTGTCTGGTTGGAGGCCTAGGGTAGCTGGATCGCGCCTAACATGACTACTTGACATTGTAAATGTAGAAATTCGTCTTCACTCGATCCATGAATCATGCAACAGCGCACGGCGGAGACAGAAACAGGCTGGAAAGGCAATCACTTTAGTTTAGAGTTGGAGGATGGACCTACACGAAAACAATGTGCTGCTTGGTCAGGAAAGTCATTTGTGTAATTTTACTTTCTCGGAATAACATAAAACCTAGTAATGCATGGGATAAATTATAATAAGTTCATTGTATTTGCATCATCTTAAATGCCACATAGTCTTTTTAGAGCCAATATTATCCAATGATTAGTGATTTAACCCAATATTACCTTTGTACTGTATCATATTATTACTCTTATTATTTAATATTTTACATTTTTCTAGCTTTCAATTATCGACCATGAAACATGCAGGTGCTGATTTGTGGCTGTACGAATACAAATAGATGCCACCATGAATGCAAGTTTCTTTTCCCAAATACTGCATCAAAACATGACACTCAGGTAGGACGATTTTTTTTTAACTTGATTTGAATCTAATAGAATATTCAGCATTTCAAAATTCAGTGCAGAACAACGAAGCCCCTCCAGTGATGAGCAGCTAAATAGAATCATCTGTGAAAAACATCTTTCCACCATTTGTGAAAGACTGGTCTCATCCATGTCGGATCAAATTTGTCATAAAAAATAAAAATTAAATCAAAGCAGATATTCAAAATTTAGGATAAATACACCGAATCAATGGTGTGCTCTTTTTTTTTTGTTGCACTGAAGTTGGACTTCGTAGCCGTAAGTGTACGACACACTTCAACTTACTGTGATTTTGGTACTTATCTGCTGTTTGCTGTAATTAGCAGAGTAATTATTAAAAGATCTTTCCAAAACAAGGTCAGAAAATTAATTAAAACAAGATCAAAAGCCATGTAGACTCAACAGTTTAATATTCCTGTGATTAAACAGCTTTAGCAGCTCGCTAAATTGAGATAATTATGTTGAGACTATAAAATAGCAAGACACACTATTAGCAAGTTTGCTGCATGATCAAACAACTTGTCATATCTGGACAGAGACAGACTAAAGACGGCTTTTAATACTTGCTCAAAAAAAAAAATCCCAGCACTGTGGCTTTAATTCATTACTCGGTTGTCAGTCCAACAATGTTTTGAACCAAACCGCCTCAGCCTGGTCATGTTCTTCACACAGTAACACACTGAGAGTGACATCAATTTGCTTTCCCCTGCCATACATAAAATCAGTTGCACCATGGCAGAGCTTTTTGGTAAGGCCCCGGGGATGCTCAGACAAACTCTCTGAATGCTGCCTTTGAACAGCAACTCGTAAAACAAAGCCATCTTTTTTCAGTTTCTCAACATCATGAGAGTCCTTTACAGGAAACACATTGAGCAACCCTGGTACATTTCTGCTCTTTCACAATAGCCGTATTATTGCCAACAACTAAATAATCTGTTAAAAGCCTTGGAAGAAGAGTTTACCTCCAAATCTTATCCAGGAAGGGCAGTTTGTACCTCAGGCGCTGCAGGGACAAAATGATAGAATAAACCGAACTCTAACATAAACTCGTACTAAGCTCAGAAACTCGCTGCCGTATCCGATGAATGAACTGATGCCCGGTAATGTGATTTGCTATTACCCAAGGTTTTACTCCCTCTCTGGCTAGAACAACAAAGCTACTGTCTGACTCTATGTGTGAGAAATTTTGAGATCAGCTGCTTTCCGCTAAAGGACACTAAGCACACGAGACATAGAGTGACTCCTCATCCCTGAGATGCAATACACATGTGCATCCATCAGCGGCGTGCAGAGACCCTATTCACGGCTGTCTCGGTCGGGCAAAATCAAAGATGGTGGCGCCTGGCCGACATGGCGAGCATGACATCTTGTCCTTGCGTGTTCCTCCTGACAGCCCCTGGTTCTTGTCACCCCAACGCCATCCTGCCTGCTTTCATAACCTGTTGGACCACACGGCATGTCACAGGCCGGGCCTCTTGGCGTGTCACGGGGCTGATCAACCCTGTGTGGCAGCTACCTGACGCCCTGTCTGGCACCTCACCTCCATCACTGTCATGCTCTTACATTCCAGCTTCTCGTGGCCCCATCAAAAGGATGATTTATAGCTTTAAAAAAAAGAAAGAAAAAAGAAAAGCGGACACTGCAGCAATGCTTCAGAACTTTTTGCCTCACTTTGTTTTTTTTTTCCTGTACGGATGCACAACAAAATTATTGCTTTTCCTGAAATTATCCAAATTTCCCAAACTAACTGGGGTCTTTTGCAATTTGTTGTAAAATCACTCTCTCTGGCTTTTCGGCTACATGATAATTGTCGAGAATGGATGCCTCGCCGTTCAGCTCGAGGGTTAGAAAGCTTCTAAAAACACCTTTGTATTTTGTTGTGTTTGACAATCGGGGTCATCTTGATGGCTGACCCGTCTGTTGTTCAATCCATGCTTCAGCAGCAAATATGTGTATTGAGGTGCACCATTCCAAGCCACCCGCAGACACTGAACAGGCTAGTGGTGACAGATAAGTAGCGAGACGAGCCCTGACAGGTCACGGCTCCTATCGTGACGTGACACCTAATAAGCGGTGTTTTTCTCCCAGAACCACACATACAGACACACTCACCAGCGTGGGGCCCGAAGGCTCTCGAAATAATAAAAGAGAGGAGAAGCTTTCGGTGGCATGAGATGAAAAGGAGTAAGGAAGAGGGAGTAAGTGAAAGCACCTCAGAAAGTTTTTTGTTCCCTCGAGTCTCCATATTGCAATGCTTTGAGTGGGGTGGAAATAGTTTGGCTTTTCTCATTTTGTTTGCATGATCTTTTAAACAATCAGCAGCACTGACAGATAAATTCTATTTTGTCCGATTCCAGTCTTTGATTTTATGTTTACGTGCCCTCACTAAGTCTCATAAAAGAGGGGAAGGAATTGGGAATATCAACAACTCTCTAAGTATCGTGTTAAAAAGCCCTGGATTATGATTTTGTTTGTTTATGCTGGGTTTTTATTCATTCACAGTTTTCCCCCCGGGGGCAACGTTTGAGTCTACAGAGATGGGGTGAGCAACTGGTCATGTCTCTGCGATGCTTCACATGATTTAGCCAGTGTGAATGGCGCCGTTTGTTGGGCATGGGCAAGGAATAGGCTCTTTGTGGGATTTGGGGGGTTTTTTGAGAAGAGGGCACAAACTGTTCCACCGTAATTTTACAGTTTTGAGAGGCAGACTTGTGTTAATAATTGGTGAAGATATTTTTAAATAAAGCAAGTAACAAGATAAAATTGAATTTCATGCGCTTTGTGGATTTGTTTTTTTGTAAAGGCGATGAGTGGTGGGTATGAGGTTCTTAACTCTATAGTATACACCTCCACGGCTGGTGATATAAGCACACTTGATAAATAAGGAATAATGATATTCTGTATCGTAAAATTGTTCACTAGCACTTGAAATGGTTCCAGATTCAATTATTTGAAATAATTCAGCAGTTTAGAAACCCCCTTTATGAAAATCCTTCCACATTCTTTCACTTCCCCTTGTCAGAAACATTTAAATTCTATGTCTACAGACAGCACTGTTACAATTCCCTCGTGGCGGCACTGATCGATGATTTCAGTTTTACTCTGTAACCTAAGACTGTTTTGCAGTCAGCAACATTACCTGCTTCCTCGCCAGCCCTTTGAGTCCAGCTGGCACTTAGTCCACCTGACACAGGGGAGATGAATATGAAATGCCTCTTGCTTTGTTTCCCCTCACAGCTATTGTTGCTTCTGTGATTAGATTTGAGATTGAAGTGCCCAGTAAGCCAATATGTAGGTGTGGTGTAAGACAGCCACCCTTCACAAAGCACCTTGGCATGATGCACAATTGATTGCTGTTGCGGTGTATAGCTCCTGGCATGTGCTGTCCATGGATCTACTGACTGGGACTTTTTTTTTTTTTTTTTTTGAAGGGATTTTTTTTTTTTATTCCGAGCTCAATCATGCCGATACAAAACGTGATAAAATGTTTCTTAAATGACAAATCTTTGCCCATCACAGATCAGTGAACTCTCCCAACTTAGTGATATCAAGCTCGCAGCATTGCCCTTTGCTGACACTATATTGTCACCAGCCATAAAAATAATGAGCTCAATCGCAGTGGACAAGCTTTGTCCAGAAGCTAGCAACTAGCTACCCGTAGTCACCTTTTGCTACCCCCCCTAACCCATGTAACTATAGCCATACCAACTCTCTTTAGCTTATCTGCCCCCAAAGAGACTGCTTGGCTGGATGGGAACTGCATCTGTTAAAGCATGTAGCTGTCAGAGCAACTTAGCCACCAGCCTCTCAGACATGGCCCAGGGGGAGCTGTCCTTTCTGGGCCAGTGAAGCCCGATTTTGTTTTGGGGCCTCGGCCATGCTAGCATGTCTGTAGATGGATGGAATGATGTGCTGGGTTGGTGTAAAAAGACTAATTTTGACTTCTTTCAGCACAGATCACGATAAATTGTAGTCTAAGAGTGCCAGCTGTGTTTGAAATTCGATGGCGCCTGGATCTAGAGATTGGCTTAAGGGCTGCCACTGTTGGCAGTGGTGCGATGGTGCCAGTGCTGGTGTGTGTGTGTGTGTGAGGAGGGAGTGGGGTTTCTGTGGTTTGGTTGTGTTGATCATTTTGTGGTTCTCTAACTCCATGTTTTAAAGACACACAGGGGCCTTGGATTTCCAAGTGTTTTCAGCTGGAAATTTAACACTCCGAACCCTGTGTTCAGTGGCAGCAGTGAACTGTGATTAGATCTTTTACCTCTGCGCCGGGAAATTTACAGCGTTGTCGCTCTAATGTATAGTTCCGTTCCATTTTTTTAAATGGACAATTTGTATACCAGCTATTTCGCCACATGTGGACAGTGTAAAGCTCGGCTCCTTTCCAGGTTTTTAAACATTTTTTTTTAAAGGAATAACAAAGATTTATTTTAGGAGAGAGGGAAAAAAAATGGCAAACAGACAGACAAAAGAATGACAGATATGTAAACAGACAGACAGGAAAAAAACCCACACATATGTACAACCTGACCTACACGCAGATTGACAGAAAGGACATAAATAGCAACGCTTTTTGATGAAAATTTCCAGTACGTGCTATTTCCTAAGCCTCCTTTCTCCCCAGCATCTCTCTGCTCCTTCAGGAACAGGTGTTAGCCAGCAGATATGGTGGACGGATTAGGACAAGTTTCTAAAAGATTGTCAGTGAAGGCTTAGATTTTGAGATTACACATATGGGCAGGGGCAGTAATAACACAGGAAATTCACACTTTAATCCTCATGAGGAAGCTCTACCGAGGGGATATACCCGGTGGGGGTTATATATGCATATTTTTCAAGATTTTTCTGTTTGTGCCAGAGTATCGGTGAATAATGCCACCTAAGCTGTCGATCCGACTGAAAACAGCTTTTCACATAATCCCAGAGATAGGCTCATAAACACAACAGACACAGGTATAGAATGGATTTAAGTTGTGCAACAGTTCTATTTCTGACAATATAATCTCTTTGTGTGTACGGTTTGTACTGCGATTTTATGATATTATACTCTTTATGCGACCCACTAATTGCAGCTGTATGATTACAATAGTTAATGTAATAATGTCAGTTTAATTTATCCAATTGGCTGCCTTGATGCCTCCAGCTCAGAACCCCGCTGCAGCGTGCCTTATAAGAGGCAGCAGTCGAGGAGGGTCAATATCAACATATTACTGGGCTCTAACAGAGCCGCAGACAGTCACAATGAGACAGGATCAGCAAGTCAGCAGCACCTGCCGCTCTCTGCATGAGGCCACACACACACACACACACACACACA
>NW_007578816.1:172039-175514 GCF_000690725.1 Stegastes partitus | reverse complement strand
ACACACACACACACACACATCCTTAAGTCACGTTAATTCTGTTTTCACATAAGTAATATTTTTCTCAAGGCATGCTGACAGATTATCCGGTGAATTTAGCACTATCTTCATCTCCTGCTCCTAATCCATATCTGTAATCTCAGTTGGTACGACGGTAATTCTTGAGTTGCGTTCACAATCCCTCAGCGACACGTGCTATAATCCTGGGTTGACACTGATCTTGGAGACCAGCAGCACCTGTTCTGTCTCAAGAAGACAGAAAACACACTGCACCTTCTTATGTCTAATTTTTTTCATCTATTTTTTAAAAAATTAATCTGAATAAACAACAGATTAAAGGTTCATTCTGTAAACACAGTGTTGGAAATAAATATTTGGCTTATGTGATTTGTCTTTAATAACTTCATCAAAATGTACATGTAGTATTTTCATCATTGTTATTCTGTGTGTGGTTCATACAAATATCAAAACAAGAGCATGAAGATAGCTATAATTCCCTGCAGTGTTTTTGTTACTGCATGTTTTTGGCAGGATCTGGAGATACTAAGGTAACTGTGTGCATAGATTAAATTAATTATTTCCTTCATTAGGTAAAAATAATACCGGTTTTAATAGATCTCTTTTCACAGTACAATAAACTAGAGTTATATCCTGTATCTTATTCAAACAACCTAGACATAACATCTAACTATATGTTCACTACGGGGGTTAATTGTGAGTGAAGGGATAAAAAACAAAACAAAAAGTACATTCCATACACACTGCCTTCTAGATTGTATGCAAACACATTTGAGAAATATAATGAATTAGTGAAAGTTGGAGAATAAAGAAGTCTTTATTCTCTTAATCTTTCTCATCCATGCTTGTGACCTGGATTGCGGCAAGTTGTCTTGATCCAGTGTTAAGATCCCATATTAGGAAAGGGATTGGTGTGTCTTTGATGCCCTAGATTACCAGTAATCTTATCTCCTCAGATTAGGAAAGATAAAGGGAGTGCAAAAAATCTGGTACTTATCAGGCCAATAGGGGTTCAAGTCTTGCCATTAAACTGAAGTAAAAAAATAAACATATTTTGCCAAAAATGACAGAAGGGTAGAAGCTAGATGTTAAAAATAGGTGATATTTTATTCCCTATGCAATATTTTCCATTTTATTTGCAATATAAATCAAAAGCTGATTACATTCCACAAAACTCAGTGAGCTGAAAAAACAACATATTTTGTGTGATATGTTTTTATTCTTCAATAGGCTCAAATTTTGATATTGGGTATTAAGCTTATGAAACTGGCAATCCTTTTAATGTTTATAACTGCATCTATTCAAACATGGACCAATATACTCGTCAATGTTTTTGCTGATTTAATCTGCCTGAAAGCTAGATTAGGTGACTGTTGTGAAAACAGGGGCGGGCGATTCTTCAAATTGAGGAAAATCTCTAAACTACATTGCTCAAAGCCTGGGTCCCAGTGTGTGCAGGCTCATTTAGAGTCAATATAATGCGTAAGATTTACTGTAAATGAGAGAAATACTGGTGACAGAGTCACACATAGAGCTCCAGGATTTTGCACGTAGACTTACTCACACACACACACAACCAAGAGAGGCTAGTTCCTCTTGAACTTGGTCCAAACACACACTCTCTCAATTAGCTGGGGCCGCCAAGGCGACGTCAACGCGAACTTCCAAACAATAGGCACAGGGGATTCATAAAGCATGGGGAGGAAACATGAGCTAATACCACTATTCCAATTAAAGAAACATTTGTTGCCTCTGACACCTAAATGTGATTCTCCACAGCTGTGGCGTGCTCCAGTACAATAGTAGGTCTGCAAGGGCAGGGTTTGTTGTATTGTTGGCCGTCGATTGTGTGAAAGGTTGAGTCAGGCCCAGGCCCGGTCTCTTGAGAGGTATGCTTCATCACAACAGAGGAGACCTTTTGTTTTCCCTTTTCAAAGGATTTCCAGCACTCCGTGCTCCAATCATAGCCCCTATTCATAAAAAAACAGAAAGCTCAAGTGGACGGTGATGGAACATATAAAAGTACTTCTCTGGCTGTGATGTTTACTGATGATCGTTGTCTGCGGTGAAGGCTATTGGGAAGACAACCCACATATAAAATACTGTGTTCTTTGTTAAACACTGGATGACGATTTGGCCTCCGCACACAGCTACACTGTATTGATTTCTCAGCTGTATGTGTTGGGTGATAATCGGTAATCATGGTGATCTTTAATTCAGTAAATTATTGTTACAGTAGTTCAGCATCTCAGTATGGTGTTATCGTGCACCTTCACAGAGCACAGCTGGTGTGTAGTTTCTTTAACAGTAGGGGTCACTCTTCTCTCCTCACTGGTGCAGCTTTCAGATCAGGGGCCAGACACACAAAAACACACACGAACTGGCAAGCAAAGAATCAATCATATACACATGCATGTACATTTGCTTGCAGTTCTGCATGCACATAAGCATGCAACATCAAACAAATTCAAACGCACGCTTGCTGTTCTCCTCACAGAAAGGTCTGCGTGTCTTCCATCACAGTAACAGAGCCACCGACAGCAGCAGCAGCATTGCTTGTCTTGCGGTAGCTGTGGTTAGTGTCATACAAGAACAGCTACTGAGATGCCTATGGACGCAGAGAAGCTTCCTGCCAGGGGCCTGTCACTGATTAACCCAGGGCTGGTGTGTCAGCTTTCTCTAGGCCTGAAGGGGAGGCCTATTACTCTGAGGAGCCATGGCTCCAGCACACATCACACACCAGCCCCAGCCCAAATCACTAACCTGGCCACAGAAACCACAAAGCCCTGTATCCATTTTAAATTGACAGGATAAGAAAACACTGATCATCCAGCTCCAATGAAATTTTCAACATCAGAGAAAGCCCTAAATATGAATATAAACGACGTGCTCGTGTAACACCGTAAATATGCTTTAATATTTGATTAAGCCACCATCTGGTTGCCTTCGTTGCATTTTCAAAACGCTAAGAAACAAACAGCTTCGAGCATGTTTTGATTTTCACACAGAAAACAAGGGAAAATCAATTTACTGCTTTCAGGAAGAATTTTTCTAAACATATTAAAGGAAATCCATGTACACAAAGTACACAAGAAGTGACGGCGGCTTCGATTTCTCTTGAAATTTGCCATCTACGCTTTGTGCTCTCTGTTAGCACTGAGGCATTGATGAAATCCAGAGGTAAAATAGCTTTGGTGGGTGCTTTCCTTTTCAAATCTTTCATCTCAAGCTGGCTAACCTGATCCCGTGCAGCCAGACTCTGAGCCGGAGATCTCTGCACTTCCTGGTGTCCCAGTAATGATTGTTAATGATGTCATCTGATCAGGAGGAGAGGATGTGTGCGGGTTTGTGTGTTTGTGTGTGCAAAATGCAGACTGTGTGCGCGCGCCAGTGCATATATTCATGCGTGATGATACCTCACCAGATTGAGTAGGGGGTCATTTTATGTTGGCTGGGG
>NW_007578816.1:145494-172029 GCF_000690725.1 Stegastes partitus | reverse complement strand
GGGGGGAGGGAGGCAGGAAACGGGGCTGACAATGAACTCCAGTGTCTGTTCATACAAACATAACTGTCTTCATCTTCTGTCTGAGCGAGAGGCCACCCCTCTCCCATCCTTCGCCCCCACCACTCTCCCATTACTTATAGTTGCAAAAAAAAGCATGTAAAACCTTTTGAATTATGTTTATGGATCTTTTAATGAACTGGTCGTAAAATGTGATCTTATCTTCAACTAAGTCATGAGTACAGAAAAACCCAGTGTGGTCAAGCTGACACTCCAAAAAAATGGGTTTTCCATCCAGTTGTGTATCAAAAAAAGACACTGAGGTCAACAGCAAGGGGATGGCCTGGAGGTATAAAGCTGAATGAGCTGGAACTCAGACTGTTCTTTTTATTTTAATTCTTCTAGAATCAAAACTTATTCCAACAGTATCATCTGAAAGATCACGTTTTACAAAAGGCTGGACATTCATGTGGATGTTATGTTAGCACACACCATCTATCTAAACATTACAGCTTTTGGCTGCCTGCATTTACCCTTTTTTTGCCAGAATTGTCACCTGTTCAGTATAAAACCAGCACATACATCCTCAGTCACACTTTTTTATGGGCAATGTGAACTCCATGTCATCGAAGTGGAGCGTACAGAGCAAATCCACAAGGCTGGAGCATGTGGAGAGAGGAAAGTCTCTCAGCATTTCAAAACTAATTTCACTGCTGTTACAAAATGGGAATCAAAACACTTTCCATATCTTCCCCTAGAAGGACCCCAGAGAACATGGCCGAGCTGTTAGATAGCCTGCATGTGTCTCACACAAACAATGTTTAATGATTTCCTCTTACAAACGTAAAGATGTGGGCAGACAAGGCATTATAAAAGCCTTGCAGATAGTGCTAATGGAGCCGTTGGTTGTTAATGGGCCAGCAGCACTCTCAGTGATAAATGATGCTTATCATACTCAAAGCACCAAGGATTTGTTACACTTTTCCCATTGCCCATCCTTTGATGCAGCCACAGATAATGCCCTAATGATCTGCGGCGTTGCGGCGGCTTACCGTGCACAGTGTGACACGGTGTCATATCAGAAAATCGTTTTCCGTTTTCTTTCTAAAAATACACTTGTTTGAGCATTATTGTTAAGTGCAAGACAATAAATAAAACCATATTTGTATAGCAACAACCTCATGCTGTCGGCTCCACATGTCTGCCGATCACTCAGCTGTAACAGAGGTCTGCAGTTGACAGAGACAGGTCATGGTCTTCGTTTGTCTGGGGAGACGGCAGACCATTTTCCAGTCCTACAGTTCGTCCCTAGCCAAATGGGTGTAATTACATCATGTTTGGCTCCTTACTCATTGGTGGGGGGGTGAAGGTGAAGGGGCATGACCCTGCACTTCCAGAACATGACCTGGGAATGTAGACATGAGGCTTGAGTCTGCTTGTGACAATGGCTGGCGTGGTGACCTGGCTAACGGGCCCCAGCTGATGTCCTCCAGCATCCATCTGTTCAATTCACCTTCGCGACACCCGTGTGATTATGATGTCTGGACGGAACAACGAGAGCAGATTGTACAGATAATGTGATATTTCACAGACGATTGTACATATTGTCCCAGCCATCACCCAGAACAAATTGTATTATTATAGAAAAGCACATTTAAATGCTAATTTACAATCTAAGTGTGAGTTTTGTGTATTATGTGAATGTGAGATGTGAGTGGGAGTCTGGGAAGCAGTAACATTTCTCTACAATGACATAAATATCCATTCCTCATATGATTTTCTGTAAGATATTATGGACTAAAAAAAAAAAAGAGGCACAAATGCACTCATTCATCAAAAATCTGCTTTACTATATCTGCTTTGATACAGAAAACATATCCTCATCTACCGTAAATTGACGCAGGAAATTTATATCATCCGGGTTAATACAGTCGCTCTTTTGATGCTAGTCATTAATGCACCATTAGGCCTATATTTTATGTACTGTTTTATGCAGCACTCACTACCTTAGACCTTATTATGAACAAAATGATCAATATCCAGATATATTCTGCAAGGAGAGTGTTTTTTAGTTAGAAAGTAAATTGAGCCCAAACTTTTCTGTCAAAGCAGTAAAAGACATCTCGAAAATTTGCGGTAAATCAGAGGCAGATGTGTATGTTTATAAAGATAAATTGAATTAAAGGCTAGTCCGTGCTTTGTTGCCCAGACACTGGGTCCTCAGTGGCCTTCTAATCATGCTGTCGGTGATTTAACTGGCTTCAATAGGTAATGCCATTTAAGGGGAACTAAGGCAGGCACCAGGAAATGAAACACGGTTGCCTTAACATGGATTGTTGAAGTAGTGACTTGACTCTGCCCCCCCCTCCAAACCCCCACACCCCTTCTCCTTCTTCAGTCCGAGACAGAACCATGGCTAAATAGAAGAAAACTAATGGAGTAAATTGCCCTCCGTGGAATGTATCTGGCTGTATCTGTTACTCTGAGACCTTAACTTGTGCACAGATACACAAGAGGCAAACCAGCACGCTCCCATCCCCACGGATAGATGCGCACACACACACACAGGGTTTTCACACATAGACAAATACAGCAATGGTTTCAAAACAGATGATCTCCAATTGGGAAAGTTAGAGAATTGTTCCCCACTTCATCTTGACCGCCAAGTTTTGCCACATCATTTGGTGACATTTTACCATCCACGCTACTGCAGCTTTTAAAAGCGATTACACAAGCTTGGCATGGACACACTTTGTATGTAAAATCTTAACAAGGATGTAAATATTATTCCCTAACATAGGGTGCACATATCAGAAATCTATAAAAAAGAAGCATTTTTAAAGCTTTTAAAGTTGTTTTAGGCTTCTCAGTTATCTCAAGAAAGCAAATAGGTGTATTTTCCGAAACATGGATTTGAATTATTTTTTCTTCTTTGATCAACTGATGATAAATAGATGTAAATAAATGTAATAAACAAATAATATTGAATTAAATAAAGTGTACAAAATGAAGAAGGCTCTGCACACTTTCTGAAATTGGTTGACAATTTGTGACATCAAATCAGTTTCAGTGCTCTGACACAACTTGTCTAGTCTCAAGACCCCCCCTTCCTCCCGCTCCTCAGACAGACCCAACCCTTATCCAGGGGAAGGTCCTTCATTATTCCCGGTCAGGTCTGCCATTTTTCACCTTTGTCTAAAAATACAATGGAGGAGGTGGGGAGGTCTGAAAGATTGCTCAAGAATTGCCGGAACAAAGGGAGCGAACTTGGATGGGCTAAAAATACAGCACAGCGTGTGAATACGATAAAGGACTACAGGAGAGGACGCTGACAAAGCTTTGCTGACTTTCAAGTGGGAGAACAATGTGGCAGACACTTTCAGGGCGTTTGGCTACACACTGTGGCGGCTGGACAGGCTGTGAAGCAGGATGTCAACATCAGCCCTCATGGAGAGAACTGAAGGCTGCTACATAAAGCAAGAGCGAACAAATAGTCATTCTCATTGGGCAATATGAAACCTTGGTGAACACCTGTGGAACTCATACACAGATACACAAACGTACTGCATGTTTGTGTGCGGTTATGGAGAAATTATGAGGCAGAGAAATAGAGAGAGGGCTGAGAAAAGCGTATAAGAGGAGAGTGCAATGTGAGAAGGGCCTGCGACCCCTCATCGCATCGATTCAGACAAGGAGGGCTGGACTTAATTACCTTCAATTTTCCCCCAGCCATCACTTTCCCTGTTGATCACTTTTCCCTTCAAGTGAACGCGCATGTGTGTGTGTGTGCACTCGGATTAATGTGTGAGGGGAAGAAACAGAGAAAGGAAGAGGTGTATGTTTTCAAGGCCAAAAGCATTTGTGGTGGATGCGGTGCTCTGGAAATTGTGGGCTCCCTCATCTGTAATCTGATTTCAATGGCACTGCCTTCTTTAGAGGTTGAGTCAATCTGATTTTCTGCCTTGACTGAGTGACTGGGTTGATGTGTGTGTGTGTGTGTGTGTGTGTCCGCTGCAGGAAGTTAAATACTTACAAGGCACCACTCAGTCAGTCAGTCTCTCTCCTGGCGAGGCATCATGGGAGCGTTTGATTGGGTGAGTTTCACAGAGGGAAGTCAATTAGACATCGTGGAGTCATGTGAGAATGCGGGTTAAAAAAAAACAAAAAAAAAACAAAGAGTAGGAATCACGCAAGCGGCGGTCGAATCCACAGGTGGCTCACTGCTTTCATCGATATATTTTAGGTGACATCACAAAGAAAAGAATACGGTGTTGAGTAACCACGTCATTTATTTATGCCACCGCTACCTGAGTCCGCGACACCCAAATCTAAACACAAATCACAACGCCGATGATTAAATGTTGGGAAGAGGACGTGCGAAAATAGATGAGAGACCTCAGCCTGAAACCTCAACACACACACACACACACACCCCCCCACCCAAGACGATCAACATGAACAATTAAACACTCGTGATTGCTGCTCGGGGCTGATGTGCGTACCTCCCTTTTCCGTGAATTAATCCTGTCCAGTTCCACCACGCATGCAAACCACACATTCAGACGCACGGGCTCTAATGTGGTGCTGTTTACTGTAATTAGTATCAGTTCATTTACAGCCCACTGACCCAAGGTGACCCGCTGGATCTGGGTCAACAGGGACAACCAGCGCCACAGCGGAGACGGGTGGGGCTGAAGGTAAGGCCGTGTGAGAGGGTATTGTCCCGTGGTTGTGTGTCTGTGTGGAGGATGGATGTCTGGTGCTGGAGGAAAATGCGCGTGGTAATGTCTGTCTGTGGCCGTGTACGTGCAGGTGTGTGTGTGCGTGTGTGTGTGCCTGGCGGTGCCTGTCGAGAGATGACAAAAGCTGGTGTGCGTGTCTAGGTGTTTTGGCGCACGTGTGTGACTTGGTGACTGTGTGCATGTGTGTGAGCGTGCTCCTCATTGTGCTGGACTTCAGAGGCCCAAGCGTCTCCTGCTTCCTCTCGGAGGCAGTGGGTTAAAAATAATGTGGTGTGCAATGAGCGGCGGGGAGCAAGGCGCAGACAGCAAGGAGCCAGAGCGTCACACATACACACACACACAGTCCCTCGCACACACACTCAGCCATAGCACCGGTGCTATATAGATTTTTTTCTCCTCTTTTATGGATATCTCACTCACGGACTAAATATCCCCATAAATGTTAGCATACACAAACAGTAATAGACGGTCATCCATTTACCCACACTTCATCTGATTCCTTTCTTCCAGAGGAGATAAAAAACAGATTGAACATCTGTCTCACCTTTTTTTTTTTTCACTCAGCTTCCATCTTAACCCTTTCACCCAACAGATATTACACTGAAAACCAGTAATTACTCTGATGCAGCAAGGACTGTAAATACATTTTTGAATTCAATATATTCTTTGGTAAGGGAGCAGCCAGCTCATTGATTCAGCACTGTCTCAACCTTGTAAAAGGAGCGAAGCTGATCCTTGATGGACCTAAAACTCAAGGTTATTTGGCACTTCAATGGGTTTTAAGCTAAACCTTAATCAGCAAATAAAGAGACATCTCTGCGACACAAGGTGGCACTGACATCTTGTTGGTGACTGAGTGAACCTTTGACACCCAATGTGACATGTGCCGCTCTGCGCTGGCTATCTGAAGAGGAGGGGGGGGAAGAAGAGACTGATGACTCACAGGTAATTGGCCTATCGCAACCTCTCCCACATCTTCCTCCTCTACCCCTCCCTCAGTTGCGTGAGGAAGCCAGGGCGGCTGCAGTCTTTCTCCACCCCGAGATAAGACTGACTCCAGCCGGCCTCGCGCACCTCCTGTCATCTGTCTACTCTCCTTATCAGCTGGCATGTGCAGCACGGTGGTGTTGACGCTCTAATTAAACCCACGCAGTCTCACCTGCCCCCACCACCACCACCACTACCACTACCTTTGATCCATAGCAGTGCGGAAAGTTCTTTACTGTACTTTAACAGTATTGGATAATATCATTTTTGTATTTCAGGGAGACATGGGAATGTTTTCCCCTTTATGCTTTATGATAACACAAAATTGCCATGTATCGGTGTAATTGTATACTATCTGGTACACTGCACTGTGCAAAATGTCAATGAGACAATAGATCACGCTACTGTATGTACAAGTGAAGTAAATCACAGTCATATGCAGACACTGTAATACCATTTCATTAAAATACAAGAAATACTAGCAGAGTAAGGAACAGAGGGCTGTCTCTCAGTAACTTGTACTCCTCAGATCAGTGGTTGTCTCACAACAACAACGGTCCTGTCTGTGTTGAAGCTATTCCTCGGGCGGTCCATTTACCCCAAGGTGTGAATATGTTGATATGTTGGCCAGCAGGACTGCAGCTCTCTGGCTTTCTGATGGACTGATGATCTGGCCAAAATGCCCTCCCTGCCTTCTGTCAGATGTTATAAATGACAGATGAGTCATCAGAAAGAAAGGTTCCTTTAGCCACCAGTTAAATGCTTCTTATTGTTGGATTTAATGTGTTGATATGTGGGTGGTTATTTTTTGCTTCCAGTTGTTCTGATGCAATTTGACTTTTACAGCTGGAGTTTTACGTGTCTTAATTTCAAAATCTTGGAAATCTTCTTTTAAATTAGATTTTTTTCCTCTATCTATGTACTGCAACGTGCATCACTTGTTCTTTAGATTCAAGATGAAATAAAGGCTCAGCTCGATCCGCTCAATAAGAAAATAGACACTGGATGTCAAAAGATTCTGTTACAGACGAGCGTCTGTGTTGTTTTAATGCTGCAAACAAACATTTGTCATGCTGTTATCTAGTGCAATTGGATTTCTACCTTTGCTTCTTTATTTATTTATTCGAGCCTGACATATTGCAGATCTGGAACCTTATTACAGTAAGAAGTGCCTTTGACAGTTCTGGTAAATGGCCGTGATGGTAGGGGAGTCCACACCACTCAACATTTTTTTCTTGAGCCTTATCTGATTAAAGTGTTTACAAAGTGGGAGTGTTGTAAAAACAGAACGCTTGGACTATTTTATATTCCTCTTAGTCAGAACAAATGTCTCATGTATTTCAAAGCAGCGTTTTCACACCTTTCTTATCAATGCCTTCGACTCACAACAATTCAGTCACCTAGGCAGACAAAAATCAATGCTCACTAGATAGACGCTGGTCTTAACCAACAGGTTACGTGGGTCCAAGCATTCGGTTGAGTAAAAAAGCCTATTTTGTCTCCATTCACTGTCTCTGTGACACCATGTGCATGATAAGGACAACCTGATAGAGGTCCAGAGAGATACTTGAGCAGAGAGTTGCACACAAAAAGGTATACTCATAAATGTTTATTACTCACCATTAAACTTTGCTTAGATGTTGAATGTGTCACTCGCTGATAGCGGAGCCTGTCAGCTGATTTATGATCATCCCTGAAATTGCCTTAGTGACGCCTGGAGAGGATGACTAACCAACTCAGGTAGGGTCAACAAGCTCAGACAGCCAGATAAGCGGAAACGAAGCAAAGACAGACACAAAGACAGAGACAGAGAGGGAGAGCCCTTGGGATGGACGAGCGGAATGAGGCTCACCCCACGTAAACATGGCAGACATCTCTTGATCTGCCCTGAAGACACAAGGCCGGACTGATTATGCTTCTGTTTGTTCTGGATTGAGATTAGTGAACGAGCAAGTTAATTTTTAACCTTTTTAAAATTAATTCAAAAACGTTCCGTCTAATGCTGTATTAGCCATCCATGTCGCAGTTTGTCCTCGCAGGCAACAAAAGTACTAATGTGGCATTTATCCAGCATGATATCATTACACAGAGTGTGTCCATCTTTTGCGCTCTTTCTCTCTCCCTCAGCACTATTTGTCTCAATCAGCTGCCACTGTTTCCATTTGGCCTGTGCACCCATTCAATATTGAAACCAGCGGCTCCTAGTTCAGACATTAAAACTTGTACACACATGCAAACAGACCCCACCAGCAGCACACACCATCATGTCTTGCCGCCACACATCCCACCATAATGCCATTTAGAATAATAGCACTGTGAGCAAATAGCAGTTAACTGTGTTAACGTCTGAATCTGGTCCGCCGCGCCTACGCAAGCATCTGTCATCTTTATCAATAAGCAGAAGGTCTGACATGAATCCAATTTGCTCCTTGAAACCTCTTGTCCCCACGTCGTCCACATTCATATACAAACACGTGCAGTCACTGGCAATAATGTCACAGGTGCTTGTGCTGTCCTCTGACCCCAAAAGTGTGTGTATTCGCAGAGATGGACTTCCTCTTCTCCCGATTAAGGCACGCCGAATCTTGTCAGCGTGCCCCCGGCTGAACCCTGACCATAAAAAGCGACACTAATTTTTGGGGAGATGTGTTCGATTTTTTTGGGCTGGGGGGTTGCTGCAGCGTTTCAGAGTGGAGGAGCCGGGCCTTCCCCCTGACACTGACCTCCTGACCTTCTTGACCTGTGAGGTGGCTTGGACAAAGGAAGCCTTTCCCTTTTAATTCTTCCCAGGGAGCGTTATATAGGACCTGACCCTGTGCTCCTCTTAACCTTTTAGACCTCCGGCCCGATGTCCATGATTTAGGGCAAATTTCATTACATGCATTCTCCGGATGAGACTGTTGGCTAAGAGGATGTGGCACTGCAACAACTCAGCCTGATTAAAACGTAAGGTAGGGCAGACGGCTGAGATGGCATGTTCAACTCACGTGGAAGAAAAGCGTGCGTGGTCTTACTATTGTTGCTGTATTGTTGATACATGACTGCCAAACTCTTTATTATTGTGCGCAGTACAACAAAACCAGTTCAATTCCACATGGGCACACCTTCTTGTCACCTCCAAGTATTATGCAGAATTTCAGTCGTACAAAAACTGCAATAGAATCTAATGGCGATTCTGTTGTTGTATCCGCTAAATACCCATTCATCTTGTGGGAAATATACGTAACGTGAGCTCCTGCCATTCACACACTACAGAGTGTAGCCATCAAACTCTCTGCAAACAACTCAGCTGGGGTAGTTGTGAAGCTGTAACAAGCAGAACAGAATGCCAACACCATGAGGGACAAAAGATGAGTGAGAAGCGTAAGAAAGGGAAGACTCTTGAGAATGGCTGCCACGATAGGCGCCTGGACCTGTGTGCTGTCTACCTGTCTCTCTTCCTAACTGCCATGTTCTTGTCAGTGTTGACACCCTGTCAGCCCCACCTAGCCTGGGCCCTGTGGGTAGCAGGCAGGCAGCTGAGGTGGAGGTACACAAAGCAGGCAGCCTGAATGGGACTGACTGGGCTGGGCTCTAATGGAGCCAGCCTTCCAGACGCAGACAATAGCGGGGCCCGAGGCCGGGGCCTGAAACCTGAAGCCCTGGCCTGGTATTTTAAGAGGCCTGAGTGGCTCTGGAGCCAGTTGTCAATCAATAGGTGCACACAATCAGGCAAAAACAAGACTTGGAATGGTGGAAAAAAAAAAATCGAGACGACGACAGAGGACAGAAAATATTGACAGATATTCTTTTTTTCCTCTTTTCGCTGAGACAATCTTAAGATTCACCTTTCGGTCTTTTCACGCACACCACAAAACCACACACACACGCACACGCACACACTTGCGTTGCTACTCTTTTCAGGCCAAGGTTGCTGCTTACAGACTGTAGTCTTCATTGTCTAAAGTGCCTCAAGAAGGGGTGGGGTGGAGGAGTTTGTATGTGTGTGTTCAGAGGGTTCATCAATACACGATGTAATGCTTTCACCATTCTAGGCTGCTATTGCTGGATGTGTGTTGCGCGCGTATGTATGTGTTTGTGTGTGTGTGTGTGTGCACGTACCATAGGCAGCAACTGCAGCAGAATTGTGCTCCCTCCTCCTTTCACAAACACTTGCATCATTTTGTCAGGAAGGAAAGGGCCTGTCTCCTTTTCTCTCCTCTCCTCTGACACCTTGCAGACATCTGGGGGGTAGCAAAGGGTTTGATGATGCCGCTCTTGAGAGCCAGGCCTTGTTTGGGTGGAATGACAGACTTGCAGTAATCCATGCAAAGGACCTGATACCTCCATGTGTCACAATGGTGGAAGGAGCCTCCTCTTTTCCTGTATCTCCCTCCGTTGTCCGTCCCTCTATGTGTTCCCCCTTTCTTTGGATCAATGTGTTATCCTACCTGTCCACCAGATGCCCTCAGTGTGTTCCCCATGAGCAGATTGGTGTCCACCTTCAGCCAGGTGATCCCCTTGGATTCCCCTCTTTGCTAGTTTAGCCTATCTGCCCCAGTTAGTTTATGCAGGTTTTCTATTCTCACCTGTTCTCATGGTATTCGATTGTCTCTTTGCTTTTTGTTTCATTGCTAATAAAACCTCTATCTTCTTGTACTTCTGAGCAAGAGTGGAAGCAACAAATTACCAAGGGTCAGAGACAAGCAGTTGCACCTGGTCCAGACCCAGTAGTTTGTGAACAGTATAAAATTTTAAAAAGTATAAAAACATAATTTTACTTCTATATGAGCAAAATGTTTGTACAGTAACAGTACTTCTACTTGAGAACAGTTTTCCATTATTAATTACATTGCTACCTCTGATTTCTGAGATATGAGTTTGGGTCTTAATGGTACAAAGTCCAGTTTTATAGGGATGATTTAGAGAGTAAACCATCAGGCTACAATAGCACAATTGGATAAAATTGTACTAATAGCACAGCATATCAAATTTAAAGCAATAGAATCTGTTACGATGGAAAAAAATTGAACTTTAAGAGCAAAAAATGAAATAAAATATCACCCTTGGGTTGTCGTTTAATTCAATTGCACGAGACTTTGAAGATAAAATGTCCACAATGTGAGTTATTTGGGTAAAAACGCTAGTTAAAGGTCCTGCATGCAAACTTCTGTAAAGTAAAAGTACACAAGTATTAACAGCAAATACGTAAGGTACTGATACTAAAGGTGTTGCAGAAAGCCCAAAGTGTCCTGTATTATATCACTGGACTATGTTGATGTGAGCCCCATTTTAATTTTATTGAGCAAATAGTACAATATTTTCCTCGGACATACAATGGAAGAGAAATATAAAGTACCAGAAAATAGTATCTTAAAATTGTTCTTACATTTAAATAAATTGAAAATGAAAATGAAACTACCTTCAAGAAACTCAGTCAAGTGCAGTTGCCTTTGTTTATGCATAATACTCCGGGTTGACAGCTGCAACACATATAAATCAAATAGAGAATTATTAGTACATACATACCAGTGTCAACGTGCTGCTATTCTCATGACATCTACATTTTACTGAATCATTTGTTTAAAAGACGTCTAATTTCAGCGTTGCCCATGACGTGTCTGATTGTATCGGTTTAGTCAAAGGCTGTTGTTTATTAAGATTGCTTTTTTTATTTATTAAAAACTGCCATCATAAATGCAGTAATGCTGAAAGAGTGCATATACTGTACATAGACATAAATATAAAAAAAATCTTTGCATTAAAAAAAGATGGAAACTTTAAAGAAGATGCCATTAAATGTTACAAATAATAAGAAAAAAAAGAGCAAAGATTCTGTATTTTTGATCTATCGGAAAAGAACTACAGCAGATAAATCCTGTGCTTTTTTTTATTTTTATTTTTTTAAATAAATAAATAACACTTAAACCGACTGCCACAGTGTTGAAGCCACTCAACTAAATATGCAAGCTATCAGGAGATTGGTCAAAATATTCTGTCAAGAGCCGGGGTCAGTTGAGTTGGGTGTCTGAGATTACACACACTAGTCCTGACTGGAGTGTTGCAAGTCTCTCTGCCGGCAAGATGCAGATTAGAAGTGACCAGTGGTACCATCAGAGAGCGGCGCCTGCCACGTGTTTGTCAGTGAAACATGCGTCCAGACACATCTGCAAGCAGTTGACTGGGCCTTTTCCTGCCGCTGTGTTCCTGAGAGGTCTGGAAGGGTGACACGTCGATGCTGACCTTATTGTGCCCCACCTGTCACTTAACCTTCATGTTAGATGTCAGTTCCCCTGCCACCGCCATTCAATCGCCCCAACCCCGACACCAAACACGATGCGTGCACTGCTTAAAGTTGTGACCTCGAACTTGGGGAGGTAAAGAGAAACAGTCGCAGCCAACAAGCCATTTAAATATTCAATTCTGATTACTGGAAAGGTTGCAGATTTGTGAGAATCTTTGTTGATGTTTAAACTGATCATCTTGTGTTAGAAGAAGAGCTAAATAGTATGCATCTGATGGAGAATAGACAAAACAAAGCTGCATGTGATATTAAATCTGCAGCTTCAAGTTCACTTCCCCTTTAATACATGTTGTGTAGGAACCCTTCTGTGTGTCCACGCTTGCCGAATTGACAATGACTCATAAAGATGAATAGGAAACCCTGACAACAACCAATTTCTCACCCAAAGCAGTTATGATCTCCAGCCTTTGAAACAAAACTACAGCCTTTGAAAAACCGTTTCAAAAAGTTTACATTTTCTTTGCCTCTGGAGCCCTAGAAACACAAGCTTGTGCTGTATAAATCTGTCAGGGCTGCAGAGTTGAGCATATACAGAGTCTTGATTTACACGTTCCAGATGGGCGAATGGACTGTGGTGAAGCACTGGAGCATCACACACACCCTACTCCATCCACTGCCTTGGTCCCCTTTGATGGAGATCCCTCTTGTCTTGGTGGTGAACATTATGATCTTTCCAACAAACAAACAAAAGCACTAAAGAAATTTAAACGCTGGCTTTTGGGGAGGTACAGGACAAACAATGAAACACATTTGTGCTATCTGGGCTCGTCACAGCGTCTTATGAGCTCGCAAGAAACAACTCCGGCACATCAAAGCTGGAGCATGTGTCAAATTCTGAATATATGAACATTCCCCATTGGTTCAGCACAATAAGACATTGTTGATTATATTCAGACATTTCTCCACAGTTGTCTCCTGGGTGAACCAGCGTAATAACAATTTACAGAAACAAAGGGCTTACAGAGAGGAAGAGAGGGCTTGTACTGAGATGTGTGTGTGTGTGCGTCTGCATATGGTTGTGGTGTAGCCAGCACACGCTCTTCCCTACGGGCTTAGCCAGGGGTGCGTAAACAGTGATCCTATGGTGCGGGGCGGAACAATTCAGTGTCAGGGAAAAGGTCAGCTATCGCTGTTCAGCTCCATCAGGTCAGAGAAAAACACAGAAAGAGAAGGAAAGAGAAGGCTAAAGTGGCGAGGGCCCAGAGAATATGTTTCCAATAGACCCTCGTCAGGCTGTGTTAGCATCTGCGTCCAACACGTGCACCGCAGGGATCATGACCCTACACTTCCCCTTTCCTTGCTCTCCCCAGTGGGCAAAGCAGCCCCGCAAGGTCACCACAGAGCTGAACGGGTTAGAGGAAGGCACAATATAAACTGACTCCAAGCAAGCACCTTCCCCTAAACAACCCCCCCACCACCCAAACACACTCACATACACACCCCCTGGACATAGAGAGGAGAGGACCAGAGAGGTCCTACCCCATCCCTGCCAGGGTCACTGTCAGCCTGCAAAATCACACCAGCGCCTGAAGTTTTGCGCTCGAGGGAGGAGAGCGAGCGAGCGAGCGAGCTCCGGGTGCAGCTTGTGCCTTTGCCCAAACGGCAGTGCATCTGTGAAGCAGGTTGAGAGCCAAAAACAGAGAGTTTTGGGCCGAAATTGAGCACAAATATGCCACTTACGTAGCAGACTATCACCGGAGGCACCCTGTTGATCACACTGTAGTCAGCGGCACTGTCGGCCATGATCACTGTACCCGCGGACCGAGCGAGGCTTAAACGCAGACAGACCACGGAGACCTTTATGTTGTCTCTACCTGCAGTAACAAGGCCCGTGTGTGGCATTATAAGCCATAATAGAAACTGATGGGCTTACAGAGAAGATAAAGATCATTTCCAAAGCATTGTGTGTTTTGGGTTAGATATATTTTGAACTGTATGTATAATTATTGTTGAGGAGTTTTAATTATTCACCACTGAAGCTTACAGCCTGTAGCCAAATTAATAAATAAGTGTAAATGTAAATACAAGAGGTTTAAAATTCATGACGTCTCACCCACTTTAGAAAAAAAGAGCAAAGTACAAACCAACAGTGAGCTATTATAGATAAATATTACCCAAAAAACTTTCACACATATACATATTATCTTATCTCAACAAGTCATATTGATTGAGGGGAAGGGAAGCAGACACAGTATATTGCTGCTATAATGAGATATTGTGGAGAATAAGGAACAGCAATAATGTATTTTCCAATACGTAGGATGGCAATTTTATTTTATTTACAAAATGACAGATTCAATTAAATTAGTACCATTAAAAATATCCATGGAAACTCATTAGCTTTAGTTATTTTAATGTGTTTTCTACTATGAGATTTTATGTTTATTATATTTTATTTTTTACATTTTTTTGGAGTACTGCCTAAACATGAAAAATAGTCCACAATCAATAAAATATAAAAATCACCGCAAGTTAAGATGCTATATATATATAGAGCCAAAAACAGATTATTACGCTTGACAGAGGAAAAATAATTATTAATTAAGAAGGGCTGCCTCATTTAATTAGTTCTTTTGTTGAGGAAATGAAGGGAGAGGAGCTCTGATCGAAATATGCGGATGTGTTTTCCAATGCATGACCATGAAAATAACAGGAGGGGCTGGAGGAGGAGGAGGGGAAGAGGAAAAAGAGAAAGGAAAAAAAAAAAACATCCCTGGCTAATTTAAATACAGTCTTATTAGTCTAATGACCAGAGTCTGTGATCACTACTCATCACCATTAATGCCACAACTCTCTCCTGCTTTGATTGCCCAAGGCTTAGCTTTTTCCCCTTAGCCCACATTCGGCTGGGGAACCAACGCGTTTTCCCTTCCGCTACACATGAAATGTGACATGAGGACACTAATGTATGTGGAAAAGGGACGGAAAGCAGGGATGTGAGACACTCTGCACTCCTCCTTTCGCGGTTAATGATATGACGTGCTGCACGGAAACCAAAAACTCCTCTCCTTTTAAAAGCCATCAGCTCTGAGGCATGTTTCTATTAAGAACACTCCTAAATGTTATAATAGGTGGCCCTAACGAGCTTTGGCCTCGCTCTCCCATCCGCCTTCCTCAACTACCATATTGGCTGCATGCTGATGCTTATCAAAATGATGAATGCGGCATTAAGTTCAAATGAGTTGGAAGATTGGGAAAGGGGGAAAAGTCGTGTTTATCATTGCATGATTTGGTCCTGTTTTCTGCTTCACATTGCACAACGACTGCTTGTTATTTTAACTGCGTGTTTTCAGATATCGGCAATTGTGTAATAAGACTGTAATATACGAAAAACATGCCAGACTTACGTGAATACTTGGGGAAATTGAGGAAAAAAATCCATTTAGCGAGAGAAAGACGAAGAGAGAAACAATGGTGATTAGTTTGAAAAATGGAAAACGCTGCTTTACAAAGGTGAACCGCATTTTTCAGCGACTATGCTTTCACTTCAATACATCCAATTTCCTGAATGCTGCCCCTCCTGTGACCTTGCACATGCCTTATCACCTGTGCTTCCACTGATCATTTTAAGCATTTTGAACAGACCCTAGAATGGTCTCAATAGGACAGAATGCCTAGCCTTTTGCTATTGTAATCCTGTTTTTTTTTTTTTCATGGACACAGATTCACTGCTCTAATATCATGGAATGTATTCCTCATGGTATATTTTATTATTAGCGATTGCCTTGCCAACAGCTTTATAACCCTCATACAGCCAGTATGATAGAGGTGTTGTCAAGGGCAAAACCCCAGTGAAAGAAAACCTTGGTCATTATTATGACAACACATGATGTCTAAAGTCATTTTAAGCCACAAAATAAAAGCCGTGGCTCTTTGACGAACGCCTGCACGCCACCCGCTCACATATCTGCACCTCATGACAAAACGAACAGGCCACCAAACGCTAGGTGAAAACATGAAAGTCACACGTCTAATGCCCTGCATCAGCGGCGTGATTCCACTCTGCCAGACAAAGTGGCACAGCTGGCAGAGAAAAGAGCAAGCAGAAAGCAGGCAGCGTGTTAAATGACCCAGGGATGTGAACAACCTTGGTGACTGGGGAAGGCCAGCACTAATTAACGCATGGCAGCAATGTTGGCTGTCAGGGATTGTCACAGGGGCACAATCCTTAGATTCTCCCCCATGGACGTCCTCGTCACTCCCCTGCTACTACCCCAATCAAGACCCTCGGGACGACTGTTCACCCCCTCTCACGCCAGCCTTGACCCCATGCATGATAATGAGGGGGATGTTTGTGAACGGAGAAGGACTGACCCAAACTGTGTCAGTTGAATGTTAGCCTGCTAACACCCCATCATCATTACTGTCACCTCACTTTACCGCCACTCTATCGATGATTCAGCGTTCTACTTTCGGATAAGCACACCTTGAAAACTCACACTGGGAAACTGGAGCTACATATACGTTATCTTTAGCATACACATCATCATGTTTCGGCGTTATGTATGCACGTCTATAACAGCTCGGCCAACCTTTTGACTTCTCTTACAAATAAAGAGCGGCTAGGCTAATTTTGCCCCAGCATGGGTGTTGGAAGTGAGAACAGTACTTGCAGCCAAATATGAGTGTCAATCATTTATTGGGATTCTGACATGCTGCCTCAAAAATGGTGACATAGTATCACGGTATCAACACTCTGCACCCTTTTGCACGTGGTTCAGCATTCTCACAGTGCCAGAGCAGTAAGGAATTAATATTCATGGCTGGCAATTTATGGATTCATTTATCACCCACATCTTATTTGTTCCTTTAATCGACCCTGGGGGTCTGACTATGGCCTTGGCTGGCCACCAGTGCTGGAGCTTTATTCCTCTTCACACAGGCCTAGTGTTAACGCCGCTGGCCAAGTTCACAGATTTGACTGACTGTGGACTTAATGCTGCTTGCCTTGTTTTCAGCACTTGTCCCTCCAGATTTGCCACCCTGGCTGCACAATTTCCTCCAATTCTAATTATTCATCAGCTCGTTATGCCTGTGCCTGGGCGCCTCCCCTAATTAGAGGTGACGCGGGTTTGGTCCCAGGCTAGCCCCAAGTGAGGGAACCAGTTCAGAACCAGTCCACGGCGTGTGCTCATGGAGGACTGGGTAACTGCCAGCCTCTCCAAGTGCATGGGGGGGAAAGGAAGGGCCTGTCTTGACAGTGTGATGTGACGTGCCTTCACACAGTTTCTCTCCCTCACACAACACACACATTAATCATTCTGCTATGTCCCATATCTATTAGCATAACCTCTAGTTATTTATAGGAACCCTGAAACAATGGAAATTCTTTGTCTCGGTGGTGTTATGTATTGCCAATGTAGTGTGACTTTTTTTTCTTTTTTTTTTGCTGTTGTTGATTTGTTATTGTGCCGTGAAGCTGAGATAGCGAGGCGGGGCTGCTGAGAACAGTGTCAGTGGGCAGGGTAGAAGAGCGTGAAATATTAAATCATTGTTCCCTAATTAACATCAGGCCTTAGACACAAAATAGCCTTTCAAGCTGAGAACAATTCAAATTTCTTGTTTTTCATCTAAGAGCAACATATACTCCAACAGCTGTCAGTATCGATTGTATTTGTATGTACACAATGAAGCACCGCAACAACATGTAACAGCCATAAAGAGGGAAATCTCTTATTATACACTACATTAAAATATTAGCTACAGCAGCAGAGCTACAGAGAAGGATGGACTCAATGGTACCATCATCCTATAGCTACTGAACGTCAAGCTCTTTTCAGCTTCTGTTCCCACCACCAGTTTAACGACTTAAACTAGAAGATCTGGCAAAAGACAATTCATTATGTCATCTGTGTCCCTCTGACTGCCTCAGGTTTCCGTGCTCGCATCTAAATGTGTGCATGTGTGTTTGTGCATCAGTTTTTGCACATTAGCAGACCTGCTATCACTGCTAAGTGTGATTCTCCATCTTTTTCTCACCTTTCCCTCCCTCCCCTCTTTTCCTCCCTCATTGTGTCAGCCCTGTCTGGCCTAGAGTGATAGAGGTTACAGGGCACTGAATGGAGAAATCTGCTCGGCACACGGGTTAAAGCAGGCGAGCAGGCAAAGTGCTCATGGTTGCAAAAAAAAAAAAAAAAGTGTACATCACACATACCTCCATGCAGAACAGTGATGCAGACTTATGCATGTTTCTTCATCCTCTCATGCACAAATGCAGCCCAACACAAACACAAAGTCACACATATATGCGCACAGCAGTGCTAATTAAAGCCCTCAGTGTGAGCAGAGAAATATGTAATCCTGACATTTAGTCAAGGGAGATTTGGGGAAACGAGGAGAAATTCTAGCGCTCGGCTTGAGCCGGGCCTCGGGCAGGCTGGCAGACAAAAGGACAGCGGCAGGCAGAGAGGCTGGGATAGGGAGCGGCGGAAAGGTCATCTCCGTGAAAAGGCTAACGTGTCAGTGCTTTTGTTCCTGGCCCTCGGAACATATGTTTGGCCCTCCTCCACGGTTGCCCCTGCTATCAGGGTGAAATCTAACCCTCAGCCCCCCAAACGCAAAGAACAAAACACACTTACACAGACGGACTGACAAACACACACACACACACACACAACCACACATTCACACAGTGGACAGTGGTTATGTTACTATACCACAGTTGTTGGGGGTAAATGGATGAAAGTTGGGCCGAAGGTGTTGTCTTACCACTCTCAGTGCTGGAAAGCAACACCAATCAGGAACACCTGTCTGCTTCTGTGCTCCGAAATCAAGATAAGAAAGAGGTGACAAAAGAGGAGAAATGAACAAGTGTGTTAGAGACTAATACTCAGATTGAAAATAGGGTTTAAGTACATTCACACACATTAACAGAGAAAAAAAAAACCACTAATGGCTAAAAACAGGTGGACAACCTTGTCCTGCCCACAGTATGTAGATGGATAGCAGTTTAATTTAGGCTTCTTCTGGTGCAGGTGTGTAGAGGATACATGTGTGCTGATGAAATGGGAATAACATATTTTAAAGTTTATTACATGTAAATGTCCTTATTAAGAATAAAAGATCAATACAGATAGTAGGAGTGAATATTAACTATAAATCTATATTTTAAAAAAAGTGGCCTCGCCGGTCATTGCCATGGTAACACTGGTGATACATATTGAAGTATGTAACATGACACCATCTGCTTTCTGTCAGGCAGGCCTGATCAGAAGTCATATCCTTAATCTTTTACGCTTGAGGACATTTTGCTGTAAAAAATTATGATCAGTCTATTTCATGGCATACAGTATGCAGTAAAAGAACAAAACCAGTTTCATTGGCTGCCTTCAACCAGAGCCTGACATAACTTGATAAAAATAACCTCCAGCAGCATCGCTCACTCCTTGCAGATTGGTTTACAGGCTGCCAAGGAAATACTGTAAATTTCCCATTGTATTTGATTGCCGATGAAGAGATCCACAAGTGACCGTGTTGGCACATTTCCATTTATCACAAAAATGCTTTGTGTTAGTCATAACGCTGTATAAACAGTTTATGCGTTTGTCAGAAAGTGTGAAAACACGTGACTTGCATCTCCCTGAGTATTTGCTCCTTTCATAGGCTGTATATGAATAATGGTTGTAGCCACAGTGATGTCACCCATTTTGAAGCCTAGAGTTTAAAACTTAGCATTTGGCATCTTGGTTTTGTAGACCCAGACATGACGAGTGAGGAGTGGATTCTGATTGAGAACCAGAGGACACTATGCATGACTTTTAATCATGAGGTAGCCATGAGGTAAAGGATATGTTTCTCTATTTCATCATGCTGTATCGAAGAAGACTTGAAACTAGTAACTGAGGCCACGAACTCATTATGAAAATGTCTCCTGAGGTAATAAATCAAGTGAGAAGTCAGCTTATTCTCTCATACGTTTTGTATACAATCAGGCTTCTTTTGCAAATACGGGAGTTGTCCCCTGCTGGCTGTTAGAAGTAATTCACATTTAAGACACTTCACATTTCACTTTTAGCACGTTTCACATTTCAGACTCGGCTATGTCCATCTGTTAAATTCAGTCTTTGACTTTTTTTCCTAATGCTCATGTTTTGTGAGCCTTTTCATCACCTTATTCTACAGTTTCCACTGACCGGTATTTTCTGCAGCAAGGCTACTTAATTTAGCATCGACTAAAAACTATGTAAACACTGTCCACAGTACCAGTTCTTTGAATGTGGTACAGTGGCTTTAATAAAACATATGAAACGTTTCTCCAGGAAAAATATATTTTCCAAGGATGTTTGCAGCGGGCAAAAATATGTTTAATGTCTTCAGTACACAAATCATAGCGTAATGGTGCATTCTGTTGTGTATATTATTTTAAATCTAATAAGTTAATTACACCTTTTGTGACTGTTAAATTTGTTGTTTCTAAGACTATGTAGGTCCCAGTCAAACATCACAGAAAAAGGCACCAAACAACCAATGACATTGCACAACAACAAAATAAGTGGGGACATGGGAAGAGTCTCCTGTGTTGCCATTACAACTCCCAGATTCTATGCATTGTTGGTCTGGGTAGGGTGAGGGTTTTGGCACCAACTTTCAGTGCAGGCTTGATGAGTCCTGCTAAGAACGTGATGCTGGAGGTGATGAGGGTCTGGCTGTGGGGTGGTGGGGTCAGTCTGGGGGTATGCATGCCTGTCATCAACCTGCTGATGCTACCCAGTCCCCATGTGGCTTCAGGGTGAGAGGTGTATGTGAGACTGAATGTTGCCTTAGAGATGACAACTCTGCCCTTCACTGTAAAAGAGATGCAGCCCACATATTCGGTACAGAGGCTCAAGGTAGGCTTTAATTTCTGAGAATCTTCTGAAAATTAAGCTTCAACATGGTAAACATGGTAAACATACGACGATACGACAGAAAACATGACATGAAGGATATAAGCAATGACTGCCATGGCTGAGCATTTCCTTGTTAAAACTGCTGCATACCAATGACAGTCTCAAAAACACAGACTTCCAGGATTTCCTACATCCAAGGAATCAATCCTGTCAACTTGCAGGTTGGAGCTTTCTGCGCCAATATTCTTCTTCAGAATCAGTTTCCGGTTCAAACACATGTTGCGGAATTTTTCCAACATTCCAATTCGGCATTGTGTAGTGCAGAGTAGTTTTATGGTGTTTGACCTACAGAATAATAGGTAAGCTGGTGTGCTTGAGCTGTGATAAACAGTGGGCCTTCATAGAGCCGCACATTAAAAAGGAGGAGATGAAAAAAAAACGTCCTTTTGATACACAGAGGTGACATTTTAGGGGGTTAACAAATGGCCAGAGAAAAAGTTTAATGCCTGAAACATTTTTGTAATCCAGGTGTGTGTTTCTTTGTTTTTCACCACGTACTAATGGACTCATCACACATCACCAACCTCGGTCTTTCACGAGCCTTGACCCCGCTTCTGTTTCCTCCATCACCCTCCCAACACAACAACCTCCACCTCATGAACCACCCGACCCACTGACAAAACAAGCTGTCAGGATGCATCAAGGATGAGAACCAAAAAGTGACAAGTGTGTCTCTGTATATGTGTCTGTTTGTCAAGTAGAAAAAGGAAAGTAAAGGTAGAAGGTCACTGTCATTAGTGAGAGCCACTGTCACTTCAGGAACAAAGATAGTCACCAGATCACCAAAGTGAACCTACCCCTCAGCTCCTATCTACAGCTCTGCATCCACCCTCCTCCCTTCCCGCCCTTGTTGCCCCTTCCCACCAAGTGCATGTGCCAATCATGATGACCTACATTTGCATAAAGTCTCTGTTGCCAGTTTGGATTGGTCAACAGATCCACCCACTAATCACTGCCTGGTGGTCAACAGCACACCTGTCAGAAGAGGTAATAATAAGAGGAGCATTAATGGTCGATGATGTGGTGTCACCACAGACAGGGCTGGTTCCTTAGTGTGTTTGTGTGTGTGTGTGTTTCATTTTGCCTGTCCAGGACCTCGCCTTTGGTGCCATCTGTGTCCTTTTTTCCTTACAAATCTGGAAAAATCAGAGTGCTGAAAGAAAAACAAGGCTGGAAATGGAATTAATAAATAAATGATAGTGTGGGGACAGAGTGCAAATGCGAATGGCAGCAGGAGATGTTAAGGGGACGAAGAGAAGAGAGAAAGAACGTGATTAGACAACAGGAATGCTGGTGATAGGCCTCTCTTCACGGTCTCTGTGGACCCTGGAGATGAGCCTGAGAGGGGGAAGCAGCCAACATGGCAGCCTCTCAACCCACATCAGGCTGTCGCCGACTGTGATGCCCACCCAAGAGACCACAGCATGCTCTCTATGAGAGGGAACAAACTCATAAAAGCTATTATTGCACAGATGGTTTGTGCTCTTTTCTACTCAAAAGCTGTCAGTGACAGAACTGAGCATTTGGTGGCAACTATGGAGAAAATGGAGGAAGTGGAAACAGGAGAAGATCTCAGGAGTTGAGCATTAGGCAGGAAATGTTCAAGTTCTCATCCATTCAGGCTCATCTTGACCTTATCACGTCACACCACTGACTGGGTGCGTATGCGTTCATTTGTTTGTGACTTTGTGTCCATATAAAGAGTAGAGTATGGTGCTCAAAGTGACCAAGAGTGTGTGCAAGTAATCCTTGGGCACTAATTCTCAGAACATGCTGCTGCCTCAGTGCTGTGTGCTGACCAAAGGAGCTGTCTCACAATCAGGGCGTGAAATGCTAAAGAGCTTCCAGCCAACACGCCTGCATGGTGTTTTCTCCCCACTACTGTTCATTTGACATTTAGTAAATCATTACTGCAGTCATGCCCTCAAGAAACAGTCACACACTCACACACATGTTAAAAATGCATCCTGCGTGGACATGCACACACACACACATGCACCCTTGATGATAACTGTTTATTAACAAGTTAGGTGACCTGATTTCATTTTGTTGCCAAAATTATGACATCCAAAGGTGTGTGGTTAAAGCCCCTGGAGCCTGCTGTCGTTTTATAACTTTGATTGTCAAAACCTATAGGTGACAAGTATATATATGTGTGTAGGTTTAGGCTATTTATCAGAAGGAAAAGAAACTAAATTGTAATATTTTCCATTTTTCCTTAAATGTAAATTTGAACAAATTCTGTTTCATGCGTGCCAATATCTGGCAACATGCCGTGCAAGTCGAGTAAATTCCAAGTTTTTAAAAAAAAAAATAAAGACATCAAGTAGTATTTGGTCTTCTGTTGCAAATGGTGTCTGGGCCTTTGCAGACAGGCAGGTCCTGTCAGGCTTTCACACATCACAGATGTGTGCTAAACTTCCTTCAAGCTCTCTAAACATTGCTGGGTGGGGGGTTGAAAGATGATAAAAACCCAAGTGATATAATGACCACACATCTGTCTGCTTGCCTCTCATCTCCTCCCGTCTACACGCTGTCAACGGCTGACAGACAGTTGATGGCTGGAAAACATTTTGAGACATTGACAGGTGACCAAGAGGTCTCGCTCACATTTTAAACGCTTTCTCGATTCTACCACTAACATTTAACCGTACAGGACTAAAATACTGACAACCTGTCTTTGGCCCACTACACATGTGCATTCTTGTTTTTCACCAAATTTGATGTTTGCCTCGGCTTGCATGAAATCAAATCTACAAGATTCTTTTGCAGTCATATCCTAACAGTGCCGTCTTATCACCTCCTAGCGTGTGCTCTACCCTCAATTTATCAGCAGCACTCTCTTAATTGCTGCAATACTGATCTACACCCTCTTAATTAATGCAAATGGAGCAAGCAAGCATTGAGTCTTGCTAATAATCCGTTGCCTTTGTCATTATATTGTTTTATAGAAGCGTTTTACGCCCATTGTCTGTATGATTAGCTAATAAAGAGGCTCCTAATGTCTTGTCTAGCACTCACAGCGCACATCCTCCTTTTAATCCATAAGCTCTTAAGGCGGCCATAACTGCCTTATTCATGTCAGGCAGAGAAAGAAACCAGTAAAGGGTACTGAGCCAGCCTTTACAGTCCATACACATTCACACACACTTAATATCAAGGAGTGAAGACCAGAGAATTGAGTGTGTGTGGATGAGAGCAATACCCACCATCAAATAAAGATGAACATAGGAAGCAAGACATTTTAATGTTGGCCTTGAGAGCCCTGAGTGGGCAGAGACATGGAATCAATAGCATAAGAAAACATAATATATTCTCCATGAGTGTATTTCATTTGAAGGGCAAAATACACTCGGAAAATACAATAAGGGCTCTGAATTATAGAAATATGAAAATGACTCTTCACTTTTCCAATGTTATTGAGAAATGGAGACCAAGACAAGCACAAATGGTTTTGCACTGCCCTTTTTTTTTTTCTTTTTCTTTTGCCTTGCAGCAGTTTTGAGCTGAACTTGAACATAGTCCTCGTAGATGTGACACACTCTCGGTAACCCTTGCTCTACCTTGACGCCAGCCCCAGTAGACTGCCCCAACACCTCATCATCACTTTGGCTCAGAGGAAGAACGCTGAGATGATGCCGGCAGTGGATGAGCTTCCCATTGTCTTCTCAGTGACAGTGAACATTATTATTCATGGGTTTCCTTTGCCCTGTCCAACACATAGGGTTATCTGGACCGGATAAAGAAGAGCAGGAGAGCGGTGTCCGTGTTCGAGCCCCAGAGGCAGGATGAAGAAACACGCTGAGGTGGGGACTCAAGAGGGGAGACGCTACGACTCACACATAGTGGACCTATTGCGTTCAGCCCCAGGGTGTGTATGAGTGTGTGTTGTTTGGGAGTGGGAAGGGGTGTGTTTAGCCGTCTCCGCTGTGGTGGAAGTAACCTGGGGACTGTGCGAATGGACAGAAAGAAGGGAGGGGTCAGGGACGGAGGAAGAAAGGAACTGGGAAACAGAGAAGAGGGTCATTAAGATTATTGTGAGAGGTGGGGGCTGAGGAGACGGTATTGCCAGTGCCTCAAGCCTTTGGTCATTTTCCCGAAATGGATCAGAAATTAAAGGCGGGAGCCACACCGTTGAGGACAGACAGAGGTTTATCTGGGCGTTTAACTATGTTTGACATGTCATATTTGCACTACATTTACCTTGAGGGCAAAGTGATGAGAAAATTCTACTGATCCAAACTCCATCCCGGAAGCTCTGCGTCATTGCGTCCCTTCCTCCTCCTGCTGCTTCTCCTCTGGGGAAAACCGAGTGGCCTGAGCTCAGCAATACGCATAAATCACTGCCATTTTAGAATAACAGTCGGGATTTCAACAGGTCACAGAAACCAAACTCATTCAAGCTCCATGAAGTTACATTTGCAACCTTGTTTTTGATTCTGCAAGAGTTGATCCATGCTAAAGGCATTACTTTAGTGATAGCCTGTCAGTGGGTCCTAACAAAAGTTGGATGGATCGGCACAAAATGTTGCACAGACATTCATGGTTCCCAGAGGATTTATACCAGGGGTGTCCAATCCTGGTCCTCGAGGGCCACAGTCCTGTATGTTTTAGATGCTTCCCTCTTCCAGCACACCTGATTCAAATGATCAGCTCATCATCAAGCTCTGTAGTAACGATCCTAAACATTTGAATCAGGTGTGTTGGAAGAGGGAAACATCTAAAACATGCAGGATTGTGGCCCTTGAGGACCAGGATTGGAGACCCCTGATTTATACTAATGCACCATCATGACGGTGACCCTTGCGATGTCTCAACCCTACTGAATAGACTGACATGATATTTGGTTCTCACATTCCTTCTAAACCCATGAATTGCAGTTACTTTAGATATCCTTTAATTTTCATCTAGCACCATGATCAGGTCAAATTTTCAACTTTAACTGCACTTTTTATGATAAAATACCAGAAACAAGACATTTTCATCATCCCTGTGTTTAGTGACAGCAAATATTATCCAGCTAAGTTGGTAAACGCAAAGCAAAGTCACAAATGAGTCTACAAGATAAAGGACTGATGCTGAGGCTTGTTGTACTGTTTGGTGCAACGTCTGCTGATCTTACCTCAGAGTCAATCAGACGTTAAGCTTTAGGCTGTAGCCTTGGGGTACAGATGACTCCCTGTCTGGAGATCGATGGCTGTCTGCCTTGTATACGTTCATCATACAGTGGCTACAACTATGTCATCATGCATCTACGTGGTTCACTTTTCTGTTACCTGCATGTGCTAATGTGCATGGCAATGGTTGGTCTTGCACGTCCTACTGTACATATTATATGTATTGTATGTAAATATGTTTTATATATGTGTAGAAATGTATATTTACATCAGCAAAATGTGAAAAAAAAGAAGAGTTATTTAAGTTTGTAAGCTCTGCGTAGTGCACAATAAACCTACACATAGACCGAAGATCATCATGATTCTGCTCATTTTCTTTTTTCTCAAGTGTGTTGGAAAAATTTAGAATAATTTAGTCAGTGTGGTAATTAGAAAGAGTCTCCATCACAATATGCACAATTGCATGATGTACAATAGTATACCTAATGTTTCAATGTCAGGAAAGATTGCAAACTCAACGT
>NW_007578816.1:137931-145362 GCF_000690725.1 Stegastes partitus | reverse complement strand
AAGAGAAGAGAAGAGAAGAGAAGAGAAGAGAAGAGAAGAGAAGAGAAGAGAAGAGAAGAGAAGAGAAGAGAAGAGAAGAGAAGAGAAGCTCTGTTGTCACAAACAGCCAGAAGATTTATCATCTGATCACTCCCTGGTCAGCGAGACTTGGTTTTTGCAAACCTCATTGTGGCCTTTCTTTCTATTTGGCCCAGCTGACTCAGCGGAATGCTGTTTTAAGTGTTTGCATCCATGCTTCATGGGTTAAACCACTGCTCCCTGGGGTCAGACCAACAGAATTTTCAGTTCCAACTTGGCTGTTAATGATCTAACACATGGACTTTTAACAGTTGCAGCCACCTACTGCTGATTTTTGTCTGGCTTTAATATTGCACCAAAATTGACCCATTTTGAAAGTCTTGATCTCCATGCAAGTGATTCTACAACAAGGGTGAAACTTTTCATAGGTAAGGATTCTAGAAAATACATTTTGGCAGTTAAGCTTTGACCTGACTTGCTACCTAAATCCTAAATAAATGCTGCTCTGCATGAATGCACGCAGGGCAGCAAAACCGGTATTCTAAAGGGATTAATACCACAAATTTAAGCAACAAATGTTCTTTAACAATCAAATGTAGGAGAAAATGGGGTTTTGAAAGCCCCTAATCCTGTTCAGTAGCAGTGCACAGATTTGAAAACGTATATTTAGGAAAACTGCACAGAATATTGTTTTCATGGGCAATCCGTTTTTATAAGATTTCCCTTGATCTACTCAAAATAATCCATTAGAATTTAAAGAGTACAGGTTGGCTGCATTAATTTCCAAAATGAAATGATATGAAGATTAAACACAAGAAGAGACTGGAGGAGAGCAAGCTTTACAAACATTTTTTGCCTAAAAACTGACATGAAATCAGTTCAAAGTTAATGCTTTTGTTTTGTAGGCAACACAAGTTCTAATGTATAACATATCATAATATGTTTCACATAAACTTCTGTAAAAGCACTTTGATTTTGTGTTGTGTATCTGTTGTTCTCAGCTTTTCTTGTTTTGTATACATATCAATATACTTAAAGCTAGTATTTTTTCCTATTGTTTTGTCAATAGTGGAGTCAATATATGCACTAACCTCCGGGAATAAAGAGACTAAATGCGGCAAATCGAAGAAAGCCTGTGTGCAGTAACTACTGTCAATAGAGGAGCCCAGAATCAGACATGGATTCACTGGACTTCTTCACCAAAACACTCTCTGGAGGTGGACACCTCAGCAACATGCAGATGATTACACAATTATCTCCTGTAACTTGTGCCGGAATCACATGTGGATGCAACCACACATCTTTACACCGATTCATGCCAATACAGGAAATAAGGCATTACATGTGCATTTACATACACACGAAAGGATGCGGAGACTCTCACACAGAGAGGCCAAGGAGAGGAAGGCACACCACCCCCGTATTAATTTTTCATAACATCATGCTCAATACAAAATGCAATAAGTGTTTCTTGTAAGACGACTCCCAGGCACTTATAGCACTTGAGTATGCGGCAAGGTTCTCCTCAGAGGTCCGGCCTGCATGTTTGTCTGACTTACTTTGTGTTTAGCGTCGCAGGATGACATCTGATGCTGAAGACACCCAGGGGTTGGAGGAGAGGAAAGGAGACGAAAGGAGAGGACAGAGGGGAGTAATATTTATATAAATATATATATTACTATATATACACATGCAAGAAGAAAGACGACAGTGACATAGAGTCTCTGTGATCATCTAAATCCTTCATAAACAGATTTCCAGCGCTGAGGAGGGACAGCGTTAATCCTGTTGTCCAATACCATGATACACAAATAGAAATAATTCCCGGTCTGGTTCTCGACACATCAGCCTCCTGTATGAATACACATAGCTTTAATATTTGTTTAAAGCACACTGACCTCTCTGTGATTTGCAACCGTGCCCCCCGCCCCCTTACAGCTGTCTTTATCCTACCGATTTGTACGGACACGATAATTCTGATGTAAGATAGTCCAGTAAAGACACGACTCCGGTTCCAAAGATCAAAAGTGGAGCACTTTATGATTAGGATGACAAATAGACGGCAGGATATAATGGTAAGTGCAATGGCTTTGAAGCAGTTTTGGGGTGGAGAAATGGAGCACCAGGAGAAGCGTATAGATAAACACTAGAAATTCTGGATGAAGTACAGGAGCACAGACGCCAAACATGAAGCACAATTATTCAAAATGAGTGATTCCTTTATGTTGATAAAGAGGCTCTTTTTTTTTTAACACACTTTTTCCTACCTACTTCTTGTTGCATTAGGAAAATAGCATTAATTATGGTGCCCTGAAAACTACAGAACAAATTGTATGTAGTCCACCACTTGCTTTCTGTATTAAGTTGTCAGACACTAAAAGGGATTTGAGAAAGTAAGTAGTAACCACAGATCTCCAGGAATATGGCAGTTTAAAGGCAAATTTGTTTTTATTTTTGTAAGTATTTTAACACAAGAGTGCAACATTTCTCCCCAAAGTAACCTTAAGTAATTCCTCTTTGCAATTAGCTCTCTGGCTAATTGGTATTAGTGCAACGGAATCACAGCAATCTCCGGATTTGCACGAGTCAGCTGTATGTTTGGGAAGGCCTTGAGAGAAAAAAAAAAAAAAGGACATTGACATGCAAATGATTGTCTTGAACTTTATTGAGCGGGTACATTTAAGTTAATTTGCCGTTGGGAGTGGCTAATGGAAGTAGGCTACTCCAGTAACTCTTAAGGAGTCAATCCACCTGATTTAGAGGAAGCCAGTGCATAGATCTCTTGATTGACAGAGCTGTTACTCTGTGTGTGACATAACTGACGGACAAGGGAGGAAGAGGGAGGGGAAGGTAGGGCTTTTGGGAGGTCCAGACTTGGTCCTGGAGTTCTTGCAACACGTCCTGACACTCTTGTGCATAGTACGTTCCAGATGTTAGGGTTATCCTGGTGGGAGAAGCAGTCAAGTATTGTTTTAAAGCCTTCAGGGCGAATCATAAATGTTGCAGGGGGGAACCTTATGAAAAATGCAGTACGTACACCCCTTTAGCTAAAACAGAGTAGTGATGGACCTCTGGGAACGAGGCGCGTTAGTGTAGCATCGTGCTATGATTACAGTCTTAACGAGAAAGGAGATTTACAGGGAGTGACACGAGAAAGTTAGTTAACCTAAGTGATCAGAGTCATTATAATGAGCTGAGAGCATCAACTCTGAATATGAGAACAGCAGCATGGACCTAAAGAGAAGTCGAAATTGTGGTGAAGTTGCATCTGTTAGTGCAAGATTATTCTTTAATCATGGCAACCCACAATAGCTATTTGATATAGCTGAAGAAAAGAAGCAAAAGTGCAAGTCTTCATCTCATTCTTGAGGCCCACCTGACTCTGCATCGATGTACCTCCATGTGAGTGTGTATGACTGTGAGTGTGCACAAATGTCCTTTTTTTTTTTTTTTTATAAATGTGCTCCTCTGATGATGCTCGTCTAAGTGTGTGTGTGTGTGTGCCTGTTTGCCCTTTTATAGATGTGTGTGAAGGACCCAGCAGAGGAGCTAAAAGTAAAGCGTCAGGCCATAATTGGGTTACAGGGACCAGTGATGGATTAAAGCACGGCTAGGGAGACGCTGCAGCAACATTAGGGTGTCTGAGATGTCAGGGGCAGAGCGCTCTCATTAATCGCCTCGGCCCTTACATTACTGCATTAGTTGTATTAGCAGCTAGGAGTCGGCAAGCACTTTGGGATTTCTCGCTGAGGCAGGCCACATTCTTCTCTTTCCCCTCTGGTTACTACGCAGAAGTGGGCATGATCTCTCACTTTCTGAAAGACAGAGGGGAAGAAGGAAGGAACCTTCAAAACATGACGGAAAGGATCATTCATTTCATTTAAAACTTTGAGCAGGGCATCTTGAATATAAATTGGTTACAGTAGATATTTGGCATGCTTTGTTGTAAAGAAAAACTGTGACTAGTGTGTAAAGTTGCTATTGAAACTTGTTATTTACAGGAAGTGTATGCAAACATGCACACACACACGCTAACACACATACATGCCCACCGGCTAAAGTCCCCCCAATCAGTCATCCCACGTTTCAATAACCTAATAGTCCTCCTGTGTGAAAATTGATTTTTAGGAGCCTGCTCGATGACCCCGAGCCCCTACCGCCGCCATCACAATCTCCGCTTTTTCTTATTTCGATTCCATCCATCTCCCTTGCAGTACATATATTTACACTGTAGCTGTTATTAATAAGGTGAAATTGATTTTGCTGTGTAGTAAAAACATTACATGAGCAGTCAGGGCAGGCGTTGGTGACCGGGCCTCGCCGGTTATAGGACGGGGGGGAAGTGGGTGGGGTTTTTTTTTTTTGCATTTGCCTGATGGAGAGGAATGGGTGGGGCGGAGGTCATGAGAGAAACATAGATGAGGATGTATAGACTAACGTTAGTGATCCCGAACGCTCAACCCTTGTCCACTCCCCCTTTGTGAAGTGAGAGCTTCATCACTCACTCACTCACACACACACACACACTCCCCCACCACCACCTCCCCATCCTTCCAACCAGCACCCCCTCCTCCCATCCTCCAGAGGCTAAAGTATATGACTTAATCACAGCTGAAGTGTCCCTGATTGCCTCGGAGCTGCTGGTGGCCTTAGCGAAACCCGTACCGTCCGTGCAAGCAGACTGTCTGATCATGTTATTAATCAGCCACACCTCTACTCTGACACCTCTACACGTGAAAACATCCACTTTAAGGTATCACACAGAGGTTGAGGTTACAGGTAAAGATGCCTTGTGTGCAAGATGGGCCTTCTTAGCCAATGGTAGCTCTGCTTTAACGGGTGTGTCAAAATCCACAGTTTTGTATGTGGAGCTAAGTCCACTGTTAATGGTTATTTATTGCACTTACCGCACATTAATACAATGAATGTTCTGGTTTTATTTGTTGGTAAGTATTCACCTTGTTTCAATACGGTGGAGGTGAATGGAAAGTGCTCTCACAGTTGAAAAAAATTACGTCTGAAAATTAATCAGCGGAACCTCTTTCCACGACGACGTGCCAATTATTCAGGGTAATCCACAGATATTGCCGTGTTCAAGGTTTTCAATGGACGTGCTCGCTACAAAAGAAACAGACCTGTTGACCAGTGAACGACCCTCTGAGAAGGAGCAGGAAAGACCCATCATATCATTTTCTCAAGGAAGGATGAATGGTGAGAGGCTGAGCGCAGCGTGTGCGAGGAGATGGGCAGAGGAAGGATTGTTATTGGATCACGGTCGCATTGAGCACAATTTCCCATGTGTGTCCTTGGGTACCTGATCTGTGCAAAGAAATACTGGACCCCCACCACCCCCACCCCTTCCTATTGTTCCCCACACTTACATGCGAGTGCACACGCACACAACGTGCACCATGGCTACACGCACACACACACACGTACAGGTATCTGTTTGACTTGCGAGCGCCTCTGTTCACATGGAAGGGGTTGTCCTCCTGCTCCAGGACGAGGTATTAGCTTTCCCCTGAGGGAGAGTTCTAATTAGGTAATTGACTGATGTATAAAGCAGGTGCATGTATCCGTTACAGCAGGCTCGACCTGTTCATTATTAAACAGTGACCCTCTCCGCCACTCGTGCCAAAGCCTTCGGTACAGGGGAGAAAGTGGCCAGGAAGAGCTTTCACAGGGATCAGGCGTACTCGTAATTACACTTGCTGGTTACCTGAGTCTTACCCCTTTACTGTTGCATGTTGAACAAGAACTCCAGTGCTCCCTTTCCCACTGATTGAGTGCATTGCAGCAATGCTGTCATTAAAAAAAAAGACTTCATAAAAAGTAAAACACAGGGTAGTTTGAAGGGAACAAACAGTTTCAATTGTCTTCCCGGAGAATCAATAAGATTTTGTTTTGTGGGAAATGCATGATCACCGAATTGCTGCAAATAGCATCATATGACAGCTCACAAAACTTTTCATCCTCACACATTTGTACACTGACAGGCAAATGAAACTTGAGCTACACTTGGCCAGAAAGGAGAGGAGAGATTTGCCAAGTGCCAGCAGGCAGCACTTCATTCTGACACTTTGACATCAGTGAAATATATAAAGTATTGGGTTGCTGTTAGGTCTATAGGCCAGTTTATTCACATCAGGAGGCCCAACGATCGAGATATGGATTGATAGCGGAGACAGGAATTGATTCCAAGTGTGTGTGTGTGTGTGTGTGTGTGTGTGTGTACATTGTGTGTATGCTTGTGACAGCAGTTTGAAAACGTGAGCCGGTAGGTCCATTTCAATTCAGCAAGTTACACATTTCTTAGTGCTCAAGTTAGAGGAAACCTATGAGATGGGCGGCTACAGCTCTTTTTTTGATTGAGTAAGACCTGGACTCTGGCCAGCTTATAAAGTGTCACGAAGAAAGATCATAAATGACATCACAACCTGACTCGTCAACCTTTTTTCATTTCAGTTTTGACTTCTTGAACAAATAACGACACATTTCTAGGACCAGACAGGACACGGACTTGCTGCCGCCATGATAAAAAAATAAAATTGATCCTTGTCTTCAGGCCAAGTTTTGACTTTGTCTTTCTTTTTGTAATGTCTGGGTAAATGACAAAATAACTAAAAGACTTTGGGCTAATGGCAAATCCATTGTTTACTTTTTCTTCTTTTTTTAGTTAAAGTAGGTGTTGATAATTTTTTAATTACAAAAAGCACAATAAATTCTTACCTAACTGCTGTAAACAACAGTAATTAAGAAACAGGCTGGCAGACAGTATAGCTGTGCTGTGCTAACTGTGTTTATAATTAGGTGTTAGCATATTAGCCACTTAATTGTTATTTTATTCAGTCTTATATCCAGATTAGCAGACTTTATACCTTTCTTAACTTTTAAAATTGACTGAGATTTTTTAAATTGCCTCTGTGTCATTTCCTGAACCCATGTCTCTGGATGAATGCCATTTTACTTAATACTAGCCCATTGTACAGGCGTTTTATTCCTGGTGTTGCAGTTATTATGTAGGATTGACTGGCCGACTCTTCCTTCTTTGGGAGTAGAAGAACTGGATCAAATGTAGGTCCTTCGGCAAAGAAGAGAGCTTCAGCGTCTCCAGCTGGTATTACCTGCATCTACATTAGTCCTGCTGTGTGTGTGCTGAGTGTTTGTTCTGTCCCAAAGGAAAGTGTCTTGAAAAAATGATGGCGATAGATAAATAACGAAATCTGCAGTTCCCAGTGTCACCAGTGAAAATCATACACTGCTTTTGCATGAACCATATTATTCTGCTGAGTAAAGGAAGCCAGATCTGCTGCACGCGAATGGAAAGCATGGCTTGGAGTATGAATGGTATGTAGTATGTGCAACTACTGTAAGGCTGGAGAGACCATGCAGGTATCATCACATAGGCTTCAG